>NC_141291.1:5370000-5587500 GCF_037954325.1 Fistularia commersonii | reverse complement strand
CGATACCGTTAAACCGGCGGTCGCAGCTCCCGGCTCTCGAAACCTGTTTGTTCCGAGGTCTATTCTTAGACGTCCGGGGGCCTGACGCAACCGGGGCGCTTGATCCTGCACATGATGAAATCCATTGACTGAAAGAGGCAATGTGATGTGAGGACACCTGCTGGATGGGAGGGGCCTGCAGGGTGACCCAGTTCTGGAAGGGTTTTTTTTTTTTTCTGTTTTGTCTCTTTAATTATTCGGCCAGATCTTTCCAGAGACGACGCAAAGGCGACCATTTTTACTCACAGCGGCTTCTGTGGTACCTTTTTGACTCTTTAGTAGTGCCCCCTGTTGGCTGTAACAAAGAAGAGCAGTACCTCACTTCGTACTTCGTAACAAACACATGAGCGGTACTTCACTCCGTACTTCATAACAAACAAACACGCTGTACTTCACTTAGTACTTCGTAACGAACAATTGAGCTGTACTTCACTTAGTACTTCGTAACAAACACACGAGCGGTGCTTCACTTAGTACTTCATAACAAATACATACTCAGTTCTTCACTTAGTACTTCATAACAAACACATGCACGGTACTTCACTTAGTACTTTGTAACAAACACATGAGCTGTACTTCACTTGGTACTTCGTAACAAACACATGAGCAGTACTTCATTGAGTACTTCATAACAAACACATGAGCAGTACTTCCCTCCATACTTCATAACAAACACATGAGCGATACTTCACTTAGTATTTCATAACAAACACACAAGCGGTTCTTCACTTGGTACTTCGTAACAAATTAATGAGCAGTACTTAACATCGTACTTCACATAGTACTTCACAAGAAACACATGAGCAGTGCTTTGTAATTAACACATGAGCAGTACCTTACTTAGTACTTCCCTTGGTACTTCCTAACAAAAACATTAGCCGTACTTCACTTAGTACTTTGAAACTTAACATAGTACTTTATTTAGTTTTTCTTGTTGCTTGCAGCATGTTAGACAGCCTTATTTCCATGTTTATTTCTCGAAGAAGTATCTCTGACGCCCTAGTTGAGATGTGATAAGGCGCCCCCTTCCATCTGCAATTTAGGTACGCTTAAAAAAGAAATCTGATAGTTTTTACCATTGTCTTCAATCTATAAGGTAACATATTAGCAATTTACATGCTTCAGAAATTATAAATAAATACCGAAAAATCTGATATATAATTTAAATACCCTTGCAATGAAACAAAAATCCTGAAAAAAGTAATAATAATAGTATTAAATTATGAATACAACGAGGGCTTGATGGAAGGCTTATTTGGTATTATTGTTTTAATATTAATCGGTCATTGCTGTACATTTGCATTAATGTGAGCTTTTAGAGAAAACAGTAATAATTAGTTTTAATTAATTATTTTATTAATTATATTATATATGTTATATACTATATATTATTTATATTAATCATATATATACACACATATATATATATATTTTTTTTTATTATTTTTTTTTTTTTTATTTTTTTTGCGGCCCCCTTGAGGCCACAGCATCCCTTAGTATTTCCCTACATTGCCTCATAGGACAGCCGGCTCGGCTCTGCTCTGCTCTGCGCTGTCAGTTGTAAAATATAAAACTTTATTTGTTTTTTAGTTTTTTGTCGTATCTTTTTCACTGTCTGTGTTTTTCCTTCTTCCTGGTTCATCGTGAGACTTTGTCTTAAAGCAGGAAACCTGAAAAATCAATGCTAATGCTAACGTGGCTCCAATTCTCTTCAGCAAGTTTGATAAGCCCCTGCAATTTGTTCAGCTCGTGGTGGAGAAAATAGCATTGAAGAGATCAGAAAATGAAAGGAAAAAAAAAAAATAGGAGGAGAGCAAAGAGGTGTAGCAGGCCGGGTGATTTAAAACAGGGCCGTCCTCCTCTTATTTTTATTTTTTTTCTTTCTTTCTTTCCCTCCTCATCCCCCTTTCATCCGAGCCGGTTCCCCTTCGTCTCCCCGATGCGTCAGCTGGAAATGAGAGATCACAGCCCAATCTGGCGGCTCCTGAAGGAAATCCCCGCTCTCTCCTGCACAAACTGTCATATTCTTGCGAGCGCAGTTTGCCTTCATCCCTCCTCGCACCCCAATTAGCGTCTGAGCAGCAAAAAGGGAGGTGGGGGAGGGGGGACAGCGGCTTTTCAAAGGAACTCCTCTTTCTTCACGTCCGTTTCCGAATTGACGTCGCCTCGACTCCGAGGCTCTAATTACGCCCTTTTAGGCCGTTACTGCGCTCTGATTGGTGGGTGCTCAGCCGTCCAAGGGTAATTGGCTGCGTGTGTGTGTCAAAGAGGGCGGAGCTTTTGCTGTCCCAAAATTTTCTGGACAAAAAGGGGCAACTGGAAAGTAAGATGAGAAGAAGGCACTCTCAAGCTCACAAGTCATACCCAAAAGAACAATACAAGATGTCCCGTCGGTACTTCCCTCACTTCCTGGACCCTCAGACCTTCCCTTAGCCATTAGCTAACCGCTCAAGTTACAATTCACCATTTGCGCAAGTGGGATTTCGCCGTATTTGCTCATAGATGTGGCGACGCCCCAGAAAACAGGAGGGTTTATCTACCTGCAGTGCCAGTACGCTAAGAATACATGCAAGTTAGCTTCCAATAACTTCGGTTCACTCTCAACTGGATGTCAGGGTGTTCAAACTAAAAGCGGTCATCCACACAGTTCTATTTTTTGAGTCCAATTTCTTTTCCGAAATAATGTAGCTAGCAGAAAGGTGTCCAAATCGGGTTCAACTAAACCGCACGTCAACACACGTGCATTCCAAAACTGGATGACAAAGACTTCAGCAGCAACAACACAAGTCAGGACCCAACGGTTGTTAGCAATGCTAGTCAAGATTAGCGGCTGTTTTGTGGATGAACATTGGCCTTTATCTGTTTGGGCAAAACGCAGTGACGTGGACGAATCACTGAAAAACCTGGGACGGTTAGTGTCCATTTAGCTGAGACAAGTACTTACAGATCCTGTCAGCTTGGGATTGGTTAGTTAGCTCATGGTTCCATAGGTGTATGTCAGGGATTTGTATCCCAAAATTACTAAACATAAGAAATAGGTTTTTAAAAGATAGGACACCTGCACTTTTCAGTATCATCTTCCCCAGTAGGGCCCTTTGAAACAATTTTGCGCTATTTATATTCAATACCACAACTGACCGCAAGCCCAGTCACTGTAGATGTATTTTTTTTGCGAACAATTTATAATAAATAGTTCTGGATTTCATTTCTTGTCAAGATATCCATACATCCCTGTCAATCACAGCGACTGAGGACTCATGTCTTATTAAACGAAGGAATCTGGAACATCCAATCTCTGACCTCCTGAGAAAAGCAATAGAAGAAAGGGTATGTTTTTAAAAAAAAAAGAAAAAGAAAGAAATGAAACAGAAGGTCTGCTCTGTAAATGCCACAAGTCGACTTTTAAAAGGGGGCCCCTTAGCGCTTTTTAATGTCCATGAATAATGAATGAGGAGATGAGGCTGCTTTGTAAAACACACAGAGCTTTTCGCCGGGACGTCCAGACGCTCCGCCGTCCAGACGCCGGAACAGCAGAGAACCGATCTGACGGAGAGAGAAAGAGATAGAGAGAGGGTTCGAACCAAGCGGGCAACTGTGAGAACAAGGTCGAGCAGCAGAGGAAGGATTAAGATCGGACGACTAGAACACAGGCTTCGGTTCAATCCCAACACGTCTAACCCCTATTTAGTTTGAATCTAGTAAAGTCAGATCATGACTTTATCGAGACAAGACCAAATTCGACCTAGGCTTAATCTAGACGAGCCGAGGTCCAAATCCGCTTAATCTAGACCACATCCGGCCTGGACTTCATCCCTTCAAATCCAAGTAAAACCTCAATTTCTTCTAGAGGCATCCAGGTCTACCTTGATGTTGTCTAGTCGAGTACGAGTCTTACGGCAATTAAATTTCCAGAATTAAAGTCAGACCTCAATCAAATCCTGATAAATCCAACTGAGTTTAAATCTTGATTAAAATTGACTAAGACCGCAACGTAATGGAGACAAAACAAATTAGTCTTCAGTTAGATATCGCTGAGCTATGGTCCATCATCAACTCAATCTAGACAGCTTCAGCTCTGACCTCATGTTTTTGTCAAAAAATGATGTTTTGACTTTAACATCATCCTGACAGGTCCGGGTCTGACCTCAAGTAAGTCTCAGCAAGTCCACATCCAACCTCGACTCAATCCCTTCAAATCAAAGTCAGATTTGAATCACGATCCGAATCTAGAAAAGTTCAAGTCCGACCAAGAGTTGATCAAGGCCACACCACCTTTACGTCAATTTAATCTCGACGATCCACGGTCCAACATCTAGCTTGATTTAAATCTAGAAAAGTTCAAATGAGATCACAGCATAATCTAGACAAGGCCTAATTAGACTTCAACTTAATCCGGATGAGCCATGGCCAGACGTCAGCTTTATCCAGACAGGTCTATGTCTGACCTTGGGTTAATCTCAACAAGTGCAGTCCTCAAGACTTCAACTTAGCCCCTTCTTATCAAAGTCTGATATGAATCTAGAAAAGTTCTAGTTAGACCAAGACTTGATAAAACAAGCCAAGGATCAGCATCAACTAAATCTTGACTGGTCCAGGTCCGAATCCCCTCAAATCCAAATCAAACCTTTCACTCACCGAGAGACAAGTCAAGGTCTGACCACGACTAAATCTAGACAAATTTAAGTCAGACCTCTGTTAAATCGAGACAAATCTAACTTGGTTTAAATGTGGAAAAGTTCAAGTCAGACCTCAACTTCATCAAGAAGAGTCAATTCAAACGTTCGTTAAATCTGGACAAGTCCAGTTTAGTTTATCTCTTGAAAAGTTGAAATCCGACCACAAAGTAATCCAGAACAGCTCAAACTCAACCTCAACTTAATCTGAATGAGCCAAGGTCAGACATCAACTTTATCCAGACAGGTCCAGGTCTGACCTCGGGTTAGTCACAGGTCCATGTTAAACCTTGACGAAATTCCTTCAAATCGAAGTCAGACCTCAAACTCATCTAGACAACTCCAGGTCTGACATCAATTTAATCTAGTCAAGTTGAAGTCTAACAGCAACTAAATCTAGACAGATCTAAGTCAGACCTCTATTAAATCTAACTAACTTTCAATCTCGATAATTTCGACCCAGATTGCCGCATAATCTAGACAGAACCAGATTAGACTTCAGCTTAAGATAGAAGAGACAAGCTATGGTCCATCATCGACTTCATCTAGATAGGTCCAAGTCTGACCTCGTAATTTCATCAAGCTCCATTCTGACCGCGACGAGATCTAGACAAATCAAAGTCAGACCACGGTAAAATCTACTTAGTTTGATCTAGAAAATTTCAAGTGTAGACACATCATTTAGACAAAAACAAATTGGATTTCACCTTAAATCTAGGCGAGCCAAGGTATAATGTCAAGTTTTACCAGACAGGTTCAGCGCTGACCTCGGGTTAATCTCGACAAGTCAGTAACCGGACAGTAACCAAGTCACTTTGCACTGGAAGTACCAAAATACCACGTTGTATTTTTACTCAAAGTGACGTTTTCCGTTTTCGACCTACTCCTTTTCAATTCTCTGCATCTTTAAATCCTCTGGAGATAAAAAAAAAAAAAAAAAAAAAAATGTGGGGTTTCTTACCCCGTTTTTCCATGAAAATCCAAGTTTTTCGCACACAGGTGGTTCTCGAGGGACAGTACCGCCACAGTCTGCAGTGTAAAAAAAAAAAAAAAAAAAAACGACCTCTTGTACGGCAGTAAAACAGACGCAGTAACGCCGCATGAATATTTTCCCAGAATCCTCCTCTGTAACACAGCCGGGACCACTTTACTGCACAGACTCGTGTCTGAAAGGTTTCCGGACAAACCCGGGGCAGGTACTTGGAGTTGTGTACTCATGTAGTATCATTTTCTCCGTCACAGTGTTAGTACTCAGGGGGGCCATGTGAGTACTGCGCTGGTGCCGCTCATCTGTCATCAGGTGACAAATGGAGACCAAGACAATAAGGAGCGTGGCCAAACTCTTGTTCGGCCTCCCTTTCTTTCAGCGTTCCTCCCATTGTTTTTTTTACTCAGGGGAAAAACCCGGATTCGCAGCCTCCTCCAGGTCTCCCTCCGCCGCTTCATCTCTTCCCTCTGTTCGCCGCCGTCTCCTGCAGCTCATCCCCCTTCCATCCGCTGCAGAACAATATCCCAGGCTCTTCTTCAATTCCAAATACTTTCACCCCACTGGAAACTATTTTCTCAGATCAGTTGTATCCTTCCTCTGCTTGCTTCAGAGGTTGCTGGAATTGGACAAATTTTTTCTTTTTTTTTTTTGATATCGATAATATTTTTGCATTCAGGGTCCGTCCTTTCATAGCAATGCCGTAACACAATGCAACATCATTTATTCACAACTTTTTTTTTTTCTTGTAATTTTTTTATTTTTTGGCAGACTTGTGTCAGCTAACTCTCTGAAACCTGCCCCTGGCGAATTCTCAGATTTTATTTATTTACATCTTTATTTATTTAAATCTCACAGCGCCGCTAAATACCCAGTCACCATTGATCACCACTAGAGGGCGCTAGATATTTTGTAAAACAAAAAAACTAAACCATATAATTTTCGAAGTGTCATATAATTATAAAAAAAAAAAAGGAATAGTTTTATGACTTTTGACCTTTTTAGAAACTAGTCCCAAAGGGAGGATCATCGGCAGGATTGTCCCCATATAATGCAGATTAAAAATTAAAATCACTGCCATATTTTGGAGGCAGAGTGAGACCTCCTCCAAGGAGATCGGGTCAGACACTGAGATTTTTTTTTTTTTCCCGCCAGAGTGAGACCTCCCAGCACAGCTGGAATATTCCAGGCCTGCATTTTAGTTAATGTGGCTCCCGCAGCTCCTGCCAAGCCGGTGGGAGGAAAACCGAAGGTCAGTCGGTCACGACTCGGCGTCGGAAAGCTGCTTCGCCGCGTGGAACACAGAAAACGTGACAAAACGATACGGGACGGCTCAAACGGCCGAGAGGCCGCGGGTGAAATCCGAGGGAGTTGGGAAGGTGAGAAAAGGCGAGCGGCTACAGTCGAGCCAAGCTGCTGGTTTTTAATTTTTGGAAAAAAATAGAAATGTTGCGGCGTTTTCGTATTTGTAATTCTCGCTGGAAGGAAGGGAGAGCGTTTAAAAGGGAGGCAGCCCCTTTGTTAGGAGACACAGCCGCAACAATTTACATCAGGGCCAAGCCTCCTCGTAGCTGATTGGCTCACAGAGCCGATCGCCGCGTCCCCCCACCCACCCACCCACCCCCCCTCTAACACACACCATGCTCCAGCCAATCGGAGTGTCACACTCCAGGTCTATTCGGAGGCCTGACAGGCGGCTGTGCCCCCCTCACACACACACACACACACACACGCACACACAGGGCGGTCAGGGTGCGCCCCCTGGTGGCTGTGCAGCACTACTACCACGCACGTTTCTAGTGCCTTTTCACGATGTGCATTCCTGTGAAGAAAACAAAATCTATCTTTTTTTTTTCTTTTTAAGGAAAAAGCAGCTAAAATAATAGAACGAGCAAAATTGGGACAAAAACCGAAGATGCGTTCTGCACCTTTCCAATTCACTTTATTTTTGCTGTAATTTATTGAATTGAAAAAAAAATAACTTGAATATGTTGATAATAAATGAAGGAAATGAAAACATAAATTAAAATGCATACATTTAGCATAGAAAAAAATACAAAATTAATGAAATAAAGTTATGTCATAATACTGTGTATAAAATAATATACAAACAATATATTATATTGTTAGTGGTTTTTCAATGCTAAAGTCACCAATGGATGAAAAAACAACAAGATATGTTTTAAGAATTATTTTTTAATTTTTAATGACCCACTGAGTCAGCATGTATTTTGCATTATAAAAACAATCACAAAAATTTGAAAATGAAATTATATCATTATTATACTGTGTGTGTGTGTGTGTGTGTGTCAATATGACCACAGTATACTGTTCTGTGTTTGTTGACTTGACTGTTAAAAAATACTTTCTACGTGCAGTCACCCATCGCTGAAAGAGCTTTGAGCAACACAATATTTTGAATATTTATAAAGATTTTTTATTTTTTAATGACCCAGCCAATCCATTGGTCCAGGCTTCGCTGCAGCCCAGATAAAATCCTCAGGTCAGTAAATTCTGCACCGCCATGACTTGAAGCAGCCGAAATAGTACGGTGTCCATGTACATGAGGACAGCGACCATGTGTTCAGAACATCTGTTACGCGTGCGCGTGTTCGTGTGTGTGTTTGTGAATATCGTGATGTCATGTAAATGGTTGTCACGATGACGAACAACTCCGATGCGTCTCGGAATGCACTGCGGTTGTTAAAATGTTCTGTTTGATTTGAATAGGGAGGTATGATGTCACTGTATGTTTCCGCAATGGTGTTTGTGTCTGTGTGTGCGTGTGCGTGTGCGTGTGTGTGTGTGTGCGTGCGAGAAAGAGAGAGGTCATATTTGGCCATTCACTGCAGATGAGCCTGTCGTGTCTCCATCCAGGGAAAAAAAGAAAGAAAATCAATTTGGGACTGTGGTTTCACACACACACACACACACACAAGCTAGTTTTTAGTCCAGCTACATCACACTCGAACATAATTGGCTCTTCTCTTTGACAAGAGTTCAGCTGAGTGATATTGACAGTTCACAGTGATGAGACACACACACACACACACATTCATACAGTCAGTGTATCTCCAGCCTCCAACCACGGGTTGAACTTTTATCCAGCTCAAACAGCAGTGAAGTTCACAACAATAACAGCAAAATTTGCAAATATATATCATGGTGGTTGTTATCGTGACTGAGAGGGGGCGGAGCCAATCAGAGAGGCGGGGTTTGTCCTGGACGGGACACCTGTCAATTACAGGGCCAACGGACAATTTCTTTAGTGAATCTGCTGATAAAGAACTTGGAGAACTCAGTGGAACTGAAGTACAGATCCTCCCCCTGACACTTTTGTGGCCTGAATTAAATGTTTACATTTTAAATTTAACACATGAGGAGAGCGTTCAGTGCTTCAGCGTTGACCCTCGACAGCGTGCTGCAGACGAAGGGGTCAACAAAGAGTAGGGAATAAATGTGGCCGTTAAATCTGAGATAAAACATACACGTGTCAAATAAAAATAATAATCATTTTAAAAAATCGGTTACGTCGGTTAATAATTTCAATATCCAGAACCGAGCCGGTTCTATAAATCTGACTTCCTCTTAGGTGTCATTCCAGCCACCGGGGGGAAGATACTGGGTTTTCCCCAAATCTGCTTGCCCGGGCCTTGGCACACAAAAACAACTCGCGATTCCTTTTCCATCAGTAACACATACACACTGAACACAGCAATAATAGGTACTGATATTTTTAATAACCATTTCCTCAGTATATCATCTTTAACACGCTGGACTTGTTACTCCCTGAGGCCTTGTTAATGTTCAACCACAGTAACATTGAGGTACTTGAGATTTTTTTTTTGAGCTAATATAAAACAAGTGGTTTTTTTTTTGGTTTTTTTGGTGGTAATTAGCGGCGTTAAGTTGGGGTTTTGGCAACAGAAAGTGACCTCAAGCTGAGTCAGAAATGAGTATCATGAATGAAAGACAAGTGTTTTTGGTCCTTCTATTTGGTCCAAGACCCAAAATGCCAACCCTCCTTCTCCCCAGGTTTCCGTAGGGAAGATGTACCAGTCCCAGAAGACGGTGGTGGAGTAAGAAGAAGGGGCTGGGGGTTGACAGGAAATGACATCACAGACCCGAGCCAATCACTGCCTCCCCATCGACGACAAGCGACCCCCCCCCCCCCGCGCGCTTCCTGTCTCGTTCTCGAGAAGCGTCATCTGGAGGTGGAGGCGCGAGATGTAGAAGAGGGAGCACCTGGAGATGGGTAGAGGCGATGCACTGACGCCACCGTGCTGTTTCTATTTAGAGATTCTGCTGTTTTGTTGTCGTTCGTTTCAGCGATTCTTAATCCGCTCATTTCATCGTTTGAATGATTCTGTTTGTAAAATCTAAAAGAATACAAAAAATTCACCCCAGCATCATGAAATCATATTGATCGGGAGAAATGTATATTTTGTCAAATTCGCTTTATTTTTGTAACGTGGAGAGGGGAATCCTGATTTTCTGAAGAGTCAAAGGCCATGTCCCTGTGGCTCTCGAAGATGGAGAAGATTCAAAGACTCACTCCAAACTGTCCCTTGTTGATTTTACACAAATAAATCACAGCGTCATCGGCAAAACGAAAGAGAAAACGGTTTGTTTTTGATTGAGGAGTCTCCTGCGAACATTAAACAAAAAAAGAATTCTGAGAGCTGAGGATGATCGAGTTGTTTACCTGGTCACTTCAACCGCTTTGAAAATGATTTGGTGATTCAAAATGAGTTGTTTCCCCCAACCAAATAAAGTCACAAGCAAATGACAGCAACAATTTTTTATTGGTTTATTCTCAAGGCTCATTTATCTCAATGTTTAAAACGGACAGTCTTCTGTCCGCCCTCTTCGCTCATTTCCAGCGTTATTCTGTACATTTTCATGGAGCTTGCTGATGCGTAGCCAAACGCCACAGTTGGAATAGTACCATCAGAGGTGTTGTGGGGGCAGTGCTGTGCAGTATGCTCAAGTGCCATCAACTCCATTTATGGCACTACTTCTGTTTGTGTTCCCTCCATCATTGCCATGTGTGTTAATTGTCTGAAAGGGAACTTGGAAGTGAACTTTGAAATCTGCATTGCCCTCTAGCGGATATATTGTCTCACGGCCATGGCCTGTTGGGAAATGTACAGTTTGCGGGCAGTGGCAATTGATAATGTTGTAAACGGATGTATTTGTTTGTGTATGTAATGTGAGCATACATGTGCAGGGGCGCTTTGTGAGGGTGATCTGGGCAAGGCACACGTGTGATTGAGGGAGGTAGTGAGGTAGTGGTAGCACAGATGCACCTCCGACCGGTCAGAGTTGTGAGCTGTCCAGACTGTTTTTATACAGTCCGATGGCTGTGGGCACAAAGGAGCGTCTGAAGTGTAGTGCAGTGCCGCTCTGTGGCTTTCTGGGGCCAATTTTCTGTCAGGTTGGAATTGTTCCTGGTTTCCTCAGAGAGGTTCAAGTCAAATTCTTTTTTTTTTTTTAAAAAAAAAAGATGAAAAAACAAAACAGGCTCTTCACTGTATTCCCTATGGGTTCGGGAAGGGCTTGCACATACATACTTTCATCATTACGCAACCAGATCAGACCAATGAAAGGCGTCACTTCGGTCTACAGTTGTCCCCCGCCATATCACTGTGATTTTATATTGCGGCTACTACCGTGGATATGCGTCATAAATATACTTCTAGATCTGTATTATTTCATTATTTTTTATGGCAAAAAAGGTGGCGACCAACCAGGCCATGGTGTTTTGTATCCTTGGTTCTGATTGGCTCAGCGATGGTAGTATCATTCTCTGCATCTCATGTGCATAGCATGCACCGTTACTCCTTTGTGTTTTGTGTCTGTATGAATTATATAGGAAGTGTTTGTAAGAGTATGGGAAAGGTTAATGAGGGGAGGGTCATTAAGCTTTAAAATATATATAAATAATAGAATAAAAATATGGTCGCTTCTTTGTGAATTTTCATTCATCGTGTTTTAGAACGTAACCCGCGCAATAAACATGGGACTACAAGTCCTGTACCTAAATGTAACTTTGTAGCTAATGTAGCTAGAGGGAACATCATTGTGTTTATCTCGCCACCCACTCGTTACAAGTCGTGTTGCTGTGCGATTCTGTCAAGAATCATCTAGTCACCTGTTAATTTACCAATTTGGGTCACCTTAGTCATCATTGCAAAAGTTGAGCCTCCTGATCATTTTGTCTAGAGCCTCCACTGTACATGACACCGCGGTATCCTTATGTTTGCTGGTCTTTGGGGCTGGTAGGGGATTGTGGGGGTTGATACAGGGAACCACTGGGAGGCCCGGTTTCCACAACCGACCATCAAGAGGTTTGGGTTTCACTTAGGCTACACCTTCACTTCAGGGCACGCCAGCGAAGCTGCTTCGCCCCCCTGACTTGTTTGCAGTTCCAGTGGCGGATGTTCTTCAACTGTTCAGAGGTAAGCCACACCATCAGGTACTGGCACATGTTGCGTCTCTAGTTGAAAAAACATGAATCCCATCCAAATTGATGGAAGGGTTTGCTTGGAGTGACGGTGACGTTGTTTCCCGCATGTCTTTGGGCGACGCGACCTCATCAGGCGAAGCAAAAGGCGAAGCAGGTGACTGACCCTCAAGGACACGCAGTGGCTAATAATAGACCCGACTGTTGGGTGAAAGACCCGCACACTGGCCCACTTACACACACACACACACACACATACGCATACATTGCTCAATAACTGTTTCATCAGACACTCTCACACACACACCGGAGACATGTTTCCACAGTCACAAACGATGGCACGTTCCTGACCTCTGAGCGCGCTCACCTGATGGTTTCGGGGGAAATAGAACATCAGGTGGTTGCACTGCAGTCAAATTTCACACGTGAGTTCTAAAATCCTTGAGCCAAATACTTCCTGGCTTGGGTCACAATTACTCCCAATACACATATTTATAGTATTTGAGAAAATTAAAATTGTAAAAATAGTATTTAATAGACATCAATTAATTGAAAGACAAATGTTCACAAAATGTGACTTTTTGAGGAAATAGATGTAGTTGTGACCACATTTTTTAGTAGCCCCGAGCACTTAAAGTGTGTATTTTAAAGTGTAACTATTAAAATCTGATTTGACTTTCAATTGAGACGGTTCTAGAAGATATTCAATATTATTTGAAATTGAAATAAAAAGATTAAATGTTGTCTCCAAAGGGTTCCAGTCAAAATAATACATGTATTTAAAACAATACATATATTTAAAACATTTTAAATCCGATGAAACCATGTTAATTAACGACAAAATTCTACGTCTTTTTTTTTTTTTTTTTTGTTACCCTCACAGTGTTGACCGACCAAACAAACGGAGCGGGATGTGTCAACAGCAGCGGCCTTTGACTTTGTCCATGTCGGAGAGCAGAGACCCGGTGCTTCGTCCAAAGTCTGATCCACTTCAGAACCAACTCTGACCTCTGGATGGAACAACACCAGGAACTCAGCTGAGGATGCAATATCTCCTTTTATTATTCATATCCATAATAAAATGTCACTTAGGCTCGGAGGACCCGAAACTAGTGTCATTAAATCACTGATAGTTCAATAGATTATTTAAGCAGCATCTCAGGGTACAATTGACTCAGACGTTTATAGAAAAGATATGTTACAAAAGTAAACCCGAGAAGTCTGACACAGCATCACTGGTCTTGGCTTTATTATTCAGGGTTATCAGAGCATTATTTTATTTTTCGGGAAATTTTGCATAAAATCTTTGGAAACGTAGTTGGCCGACAAAGACAAGTGAAACCAGTTGGAGAAAGATGTTTGGGGGGGTCTTTGAAAAAGAATAAATAACTAAAAAGACAGAATCTAATTTAATCTTTGTAAACTGGCAGATGATTTTTATTTTTTCTAGATCAAATTTAATCAAACGCCTAACAGTTTTCTTTTTGAAAGGAGTCCAAAACCAATGCACTTCCCTATTCTCACCACTAGAGGGAGCCAGAGAGCATCCTCGTCTGACCTCCGACCTCATCCTCTGTTTTCAAATAAATTACGTGATCAAGAGTCTCCTCGGCTGATTGGAAATTTAAAAATTGTCCCAGTTTATTCATCATTTCATAAGACACATATCTATCTGTGTCTGAGTGTGATTTTTCATTCATTCACCCACTCATTCCTTCATTTCCCGCACTCGATTTATTTTGACAATTAACTGGACGGAATTTCTGAATGTTCTCGCGATGTTTTGCATAGTTTTTGTTTTAATTGTTTTCTTTTTTCCTCTTATTTCCGTGGTTCATATCCGCGGCCAGTCCGTCCCACGTCCTCTAAAGAAAAAAAGAAGAAAAAAAAAAACCTCCGGATCCTAGTGTGAGTGGGGAAGGTGGGCGTGGGGTGGGGGGTGGGGTCGGGTTATCCGTTCTTCTTCTGTGGGGAAAATCGTGAGTTTCCCCACGCCGCGCGTAAAACGCGGATTTTGGATTTGATGGTGCAAGCGCCGGTTTTACGCACGGCTGGATGGATGGATGGATGGATGGATGGATGGATGGATGGATGGGTGGATGGATGGAAGGGGAAGGGTGGAGAGCTTTTCACGCACGGATCGTCGTGCACGACCGCTCAGGTGGCGTGGAAAGCGGCATTGGTGAAGGACGCGCTCCCGGGCAAGCGTCGGTAGCGCAGCGTGTAGTTCCTCCCGTCGTTGTTGTCCCAGAACTCTCCCTCGGAACAGCGCGCGTACACGGCGAAGTGCACGGCGGAGCCGGGGTCCATGAAAGGCGGCGTGTACACGGTGAAGCCGAAGCGCGTTCCCGCGCCGAGCGGCCCGTCGGACGCGGGCACGGCCTGCGCGTCCACGTGGGACAGCCAGTCGTCGAAAGTGTAGCGCAGGCCGACCTCCTGGCCTGCGCATGCGCAGAGCGCCCGGATGCTGCCGCGGAAGTCGAACTGGGTGACGGAGAGCCGCTCCAGGCAGACGCGGAGCCGCCGGACCCGAGCCTCCGCCTCGCCGGGCTCCGGCGGCGAGAAGCAGGCGACCAGCCGGTCCGAGTCTCCCCGCACCGGGGAGAGGCTCCGGTGGCGCGACAGCACCGGGCTGGGGATCCGCGGTTCCTCCAGCGCGCTGAAGTGCTTGACGCTGGCCAGGTTGAGCCCCAGCGCGTCGGCGAACATGACGCGCCGCTTCCGCTCGCCGCCGCCGGCCACGCCGCCCAGGAGCGCCGCCGGGTAGGCGGGCAGCGAGCGGGCCCTCCGCCGGTCCCGCATGAAGCGCTCCAGGTGCGACGCGTCCGTCTCGTCGTCCAGGTCATCCTCTTCCTCCTCTTCCTCCCCCAGGCCGTTGTCCGTGGAGCTGCCCGGCGGGGGTGCGTCCCCGCCGGCGTGCACCTGGAGCGCGGAGCGGGACATCTCACCCCGGCGGCGGGCCGATCGGAAGTCCGCGGGTGTTCAGGGCGCGCCGCAGCTTGTATGGATGACGCGACACCCACACCCCCCCCCCCTCACACACACACACACACACACACACACACCACCTTCCCCTTCCAGGGTCGGCGTGCGCAACATCGACTTTCACCTGTTTGCGCCGGGGAGGACCCAACCACAGAACCACAGCGCACGATTATTACCATCATATCAACACAGATTTCAACGCTTTTTTATGATCCGTTAAAGTCACTTTAATTAAAGTTAATTTAAAGATTAATAATCCGGGGATGACACGTCAATCACCCGGGTTTTTGATTGACGCATCAGCTGTGGGGGGGCGAGGAAAGTCGGGCTATGTGTGTGTGTGTGTGTGTGTGTGTGTGTGTGTGTGTGTGTGTGTGTGTGTGTGTGTGTGTGTGACAGAGATAGTGACAGTACGTGCTCTGCGTGTTTGCCGTGGAGAGGTTGGGGGGTGTGCACACTTTGCGTGTGAGACAGAGAAGTTTGGATTAGACTTGTAAAGCCAGAGGTTGCAGCAAGGTGATCTGTAATCCTCCCTAATAATAACCCCCCTCTTATAACACACACAAACACACACACACACACACACACACACACACACATTTATGACTATTAAATCTATTATTGTATCATGTCAGCTATTATAACTGTTAGCAGTACTGCTATTATTAGCATATTAGTTTGCTCTCTATCTCTCACCCTAAAATCTTAAATTCTTCTTGGTCACCCTGTGATTGAATTTTATATAAAAGAAAAACCCAACAAAATGAGGCTTGAGTGAATATTTTTTTGGTGTTACCACCATCTTGTTCGAGGGAATTATTGTGACATCACAGATTATTTTCAAACTCTTAACATGTAGCAGCAGAAACATTGGCGCCCCTGGTCTTTGGCCTGAAGAAAATCAATAAGGGTGAAAGCGTCAACCTCGGCGCAGACTCTTGAGCACAAACAGCAAAACCGCTCCGTCGTTTGAGCTGAAATCCCTGCGTTCGGTGACGTCCGGCTCCCGTCTGGAGGCCCCAGTTCGGTGAACGCTAATGCTAAGAACAACCCACGTCCGCCTACGTTGGACGTTCTGCCGTTAGCCTCGGGGCTGCTAGTTTGTTAGCATGTACGGCCCCAGGAGGAACGGCGACCTCGGCGTGTCGTCCCCTGCTCGGGGCCCCCGATCGTTCCAAAGTGTGAGCTTTTTCCAAGGCCCTGTACAACCAAATAATCTTTCAGAATTTGCATTTTTTTTAGTTCACTGTGATAACTGTCATTTATTATATACCTGCATTTATGTGTGAAGTGAAGCTATGTGGTGGTTACATTTATTTATGTTCTGATTTAGCCAAAAAAGCAAATGATCCATTTTTTATATAACACTTGTAATAAATAATAATAATATTTACTCAGGAGGAAAACATTCAGTAGGAACAACAGCCGTTACGTGTCCCGTTATGTAACAGAGTGCGTCAAGGCGACCGTAAACAAGAGCTCGCTGTCATCCTGACATCGCTGTGATGTCACACCTATGATGCTGAGGTTCTCCCACGCCGACCTTTCACCTCCGCGTACGTCCATCCAGGAAAACTCCTGGAAAACTCAGCACTTTTCTACAGAAGTCATTTCTATTTTATTTTATTCTATCCTATTCTATTCTAATGTGGTCCATTCAGCTCTGCTTTATACCATCCTATACTATACTATACTATACTATACTATACTATACTATACTATACTATACTGTACTACACCAAACTATACTACACTCTACTGTACTATACTATGCTGTGCTATGCTATACCCCACTGTACTACGCTATACTGCACTATAATACACCATACTAACTTATGCTATACTATACTATACTATATTATATTATACAGTACTGTACTATGCTACACTATACTATACCAGACTGCACTATACCGCGTTACACTGTGCTGCACTATACTATAGTATACTATACTACGCTATACTATACTATGCTATACTATACTATGAGTACTCCATACCAAGCTATAAAACACTACTATATTTGCATATACACATTCTCTGATTTCAACATAAACAAATATTGATTTTCAATTTGTACCATTGTGATAGATCAGATTTAAGAATGTTATAAAAAAAATTGAGTTGCTTCATTAAGAAAAAATAAGTTAAATAATTTGAGTTTCTTCATAGTCACACCTTGTATATCTGAACCCATAAAAGTGAATTTGTGAGCTACAAGTCGCCCGGTTTGGTTGTCAAAAAGAAATAGTCAAGAAATTTCAAAATGGTTGTTTCGTGTTGAATAAAAACAAAATCTTCATATTCATTTTCGATTTTCCTTTTCTTCGTTTGTTAGTTTTGTTTACATCATCAGTCTGAATGAAGAGCGGTTCTCCCAAACCTTGCAACCCTAACACCCCTCCCCATCTTTTCTCCAGTTTTTGAAAACACTTTAGTGTTCAGAATCTAAAAAGAACTACTGTTTTATTTTATTTTATTTTATTTTATTTTATTTTATTTTATTTTATGCACTGTTGTGAAAGTGAAATGCTGATTATGGGTTCATGGCACACCTAGAAAAATAAATTGCTTTATTTAATCTTTATGCAGATGGTCTGAAAACTCATTCGGGCTGCAGGAACAAGCCCCTGTCAGTAGAAAAAGCTAGAGAAACACGATCACAAGGCTTTCTATGAATACATACGACATTACCAAAAAAAAAAAAATCAATTTAACCAAATGAAAAAAAAAATTAAGACGTTTAGTATTGTTTTTTTGAATTGGATCTGCTAATTCAAAAATGAATTTAATATAAATAAAATCTATTTATAACCTGTTGCAATTGCTGTTCTGTCCACCCTAGGGCACCACAGTGTTTTATTTGTTTATCCTCATCATTTTAAGCAAACACATTCCGAGATTAAATTTGAAATCCAATCCATCATGAACCAACCGTTATATCTCATTCAGGCTCGAACATCAATAAATTCAAAATTGATTGAAAATGGTTGGGAATAGAAAACATTTCAGTTTATTTCTTTAACGTTGGACTTTACTACCTGCGATCACATTGTTCTCCCAGCAGGTGGCGCTGCCAGATAAGGTGAGCCGAGTCCAGCTGGTCACTCATTCATTCATTTATTAGATCATTCATGGAAAGGCAGGGTGGAGACCACGTTCGGACCATGACCCCAGGGCTTGGGTTCAAAAAACAACATAGGGTTTTAAACACAGATGCAATGAATTGATCGACATTTAGAGAGGTTGATGTTTTCTTTTTGCTCTCAGTTGAGTTTCAGCACCGGTCAAGCTGTTCAGCGGGCTGTCAGATGAGGTCGCGGCTCCGAACCGAAATGGATGGACGATCCAAAAAAATCAGACGTGACGTGAAGAAAAGAAACCGCTTCCACTTCAGGGCAAAAAAGGTTCCTGGTTCGATTCTGTGGGGAATAGAGTGCAGTCTCCATGTTCTCCCCATGTCTCCAAAAATTCCAATGATTCATTGGAGAGCCTTAATTGCCCAAAGATGAGAATAAGATGATTGATTGTATGTTTCTATATGACATGTGAATGAGAGGGTGAATGGTTGTATGTCCATATGACTGGTGTATGAATGAGTGAGTGATTGTACAGTCATGGCCAAAAGTTTTGAGGATGACACAACCATAGAAACATCTGGCAAAAACCTAAAAACCCTGAAGGAACAGACTTTGTGAAAGTGCCATTCTCAAAACTGTACAGGACTGTCTCAGAAAATTAGAATATTGTGATAAAGTTCTTTATCCTCTGCAATGCAATTAAAAAACAAAAATTACTTTTTTTCATGATATTCTAATATTTTGAGATTTTTGAGTTTTCTTAAGATGTAAGCCATAATCAGCAATATTAAAATAATAAAAAGCTTGCAATATTTCAGTTGATTTGTAATAAATCCAGAATGTATGTTTTTGTAATATTCTAATTTTCTGAGACAGTCCTGTACGTTTCTACACGACGTGAATGGTTGTATGTCTCTAAATGACTTAAATGACAGTGAATGGTTGTTTTTCCATATGACGCATGAATGAGAAGGTGAATGGTTGTATGCTTCGATGAAATGTGAATAAGTGAGTGGTTGTGTTGATATGACTTGAATAATAATTTATACTTTATTAATCCCTTGCAAGAAATTCATTCTCTGCGTTTAACCCATCATGGATGAACCACGAGCAGTCGGCTGCCGTCTCGCGGCGCCGTTAGGGGTTCGGTGTCTTCTCAACAACGCTTCGAAACACTAGGATCCAAAGACGAATGAGAAATCGAATGGTTGTGCGTCTCTAAATGATCCATGAATGACAGCGAACGGTTGTATTTCTCCGTGTGAATGGTTGTATGTCTTGATATAACTTGTGAATGAGCGAGTGAGTGGTTGTGTGTCTCTAAATGACGTATAAATGAGAGGGTAAAGGGTTTTATGTCTCCATACCAGTCCAGGGGTGAAACCCTGCCTCTCGCCCAATGACAGCTGGGTTCTGACGCCGAGTGCAAGATAAGCCATGTAGATAATTAATGATTTTATTTTTTAATAACAGCTTATTAACCCCTGGAAGTTCATCCTGGATTTGCGATTCGATGGATTTTTCCATCAGGGTTTTCCGATGAGAGACGCCGGAAGCTCCCGGATCTCCGCTCGATTCAAACGTCTCTACGTCCTGACTGGAGTCCAACGGACGGCAAACGCAGATCAATCGTCTAACGCAGTGTTTCCCAACCACTGTGCCGCGGCACGTTAGTGTGCCGTGAGAGATCATCAGGTGTGCCGTGGAAAAATGCCCACTTTCACCTGATTGGTCTGAGAATTATCTATCCAACGCAAATAATGTGTCTTCCTATGTCTATGTGGGCAGCGTTTCCATTCCATGGCAACGGGTAGTGAATTAACCTGTGCATCTGTGTATCACAGTGATTTAGTGACGTTTTGAGTGATACATTTTTAAAATAAAAAGTATCTGCGTAAACAAACAGGCAGCGTTGTTGAAAACCACCAAGACGAGTGAGAAAGCACTGAAAGCTTGCTATAAAGTTGCTGAACTCATCTCTAAATCCAAACAGCCACACACATAGCAAAACATTAATACTACCTGCCGGCAAAATCATTGTAGAAGAAATGCTCGGCTCTGGCGTTAATAAAGAAATAGCTCAAGTTCTCTCAAATAATACCATTTCCAAACATATTGATGACATGTCTTCAGACATTGAAAAAAGTGTTCTGGAAAAGTTGCACATCAGTAGGAAATTTGCATTGCAACTTGGTGAATCGACAGATATTAGATATATCAGATTTCACACTAAGTAAATTGAGGCTACGGTTTCATTGTAATTCGTTAAATGTTTTTGACATATTTATTTGGTGGTGTGCAGTGTGATTCTTCCAAAATATGTGCCATGGCTCAAAAAAGGTTGGGAAACACTGTTCTAACGATGCGTTCAGGGCACGAGAGTGAAACACTTCGGCTGAATGTATTTTTTCTCGTTCTGGGGAAAAAGGGGCGTCCGCTGATGACGGCGCATTTATTATCATATCACGAATATACCAAAGATACAAATCATACATCTTTCTTTCTACAAGATTTATATAAAAAATATACATAATGCAGTTAATTCTATAAGGTGAATGACTTCATTGATGCATTGTGATTGGTTGGTTGGCTAAACGGCGATGAATAAATCTTGGTCCGCACGCGACGTCACTCGACGCTCTCCGTAGCGTAGATACGGTACATCAGCGTGATGATGATCGCCGACAGAAGAGGAACCAGCCAGTTGGACCCCCAGCTGCAAGACGGACTGTTAGCACTGTTCATTGGGCATATTGAAGTGTGTGTGTGTGTGTGTGTGTGTGTGTGTGTACCTGGACTCGTCCTTCAACGGAGTCAACGGTGTTTCCTGTAAAACACAAACGTGACGGTCAGAAGCACCGAACGTCTGATTGGCTCCACCTGCTGTCCGAGTCTTACTACTTTTGAGTTTTTCGAGATTTGAGCCGTCGCTCGTTGGTTTTCCGCTTTGTGATAAGAGCGAGGATTTGAGTTAGGAGCGAGCGGGATGAGTGTTTGACGCCAACGGTGCCGCAGTTCTTCGTGAAGCAGTGTTTAAAAACAGCCAAAAGCGCCTCCCACCATTAGGCAGCCCGGCGGAAAATCATGGAAATATTATTACATTACATTATTACATTACATGGCATTTGGCAGACGCTTTTATCCAAAGCGACTTACAATAGAGGAATACAATATTACAATATTATGGCTATAAATGTCCGTTTAGACAAAGTGATCCCTAACCTTTTTTTGTACAAGGGACCAGTTTTAGCCATGAAAATGTTTCCAATGTCCGGTTAGAGCCACTGGGGTTCAAATGATAACTTTTGACAGTTCACAGTATTTAATCCTAATACAGCAATTACATTTTATATTAGACAATTACAATAATTTTGCACGATAACATCAATTCACCAGCCTGTTTCCCCGCAACTAGACGCTCCAATCTGGAGGTGACGGGAGACAGTGACACTCGAATTGTGTTCCGTATGTCCGGTCCACTCCAAAGTCTTGTTTTGGTGGCCATCACCGTAGGAAACCCCGCCTCACAAAGATAAGTTTGCCCGTTTCCTTCCGAAAAACCTCTCCAGCGACTTTTGTTTGTGGTTCTTTTTTTTTTTTTCCAGGGGCTAGCTTGTGGTAGCTGATGTGTGAAACAGCACGACAGAGTTAAGTGCAGCAGTGAGGCCAAGGTGGTAATGGTCATTTTTCCAAAATAAGGTCAAATGATAAAATAATACAAGACTGGTACCAAAAGTCTGGGGAAGTTGTTTTTGATCGTTTTAAAAAGAGTGCTGGCATTCAGTCTGTCGCTAAATGAAGTTAGCGATAAAATGTAACATTGTGTGCAAGTTTAATTTAGCAATGCAAGGCAGCATTAAATGTTTAGCTAGTGCGTCAAGTTTAGCGCCAGATGAATGATTCTATTTTATTAATGTACATTTTCTTATTTAAAAACATGCAACAAAAACGAGGGTCTGGAATGGATTAATAGCGTTTCAATTTGTTTCAACGGGGAAATTTTATAAAGAAGAGCGGCATTCATTCCGTCGCTAAATGACGTTTAGCCATAAAGTGTAGCATAGCATGCTAGTTACATTTAGCAATACATTGTAGCAAATAAGTGATAGAGCACCAAATGTCCAATCATCAAGGTAAATACACTTAAAAAAAACAGTTTATTTCTTTGCATTCCCTTTTATTATGTATTATCATTTTTTAAGCATCATTTGTTATTTATAAAAGTACCTTTTTCTGATTAAAAAGCAAAAAACACTAGTGTGGTTTTTGCGGGTCAGGATCGAGTCAGTGTTTTTCAACGGGAACATTTCATTTTAAATACTTTCCTGCAAGGGATCAATAAGGTATAATAATAGAAAAATCAATCAATAATTGTAATTAGATATACGGGCAAAATTAGTTAAACTTGCAAGTCAAGTTGGCGTCTGAGGAGGGATTTGGTAACTAAGCGACAAACTTACCACGGGTTTGCAAACCTTGTCCCTGTCATCCTGCAGGGCAAACAGAAAGAACACAAAAATGAGAATAATATCCGTAACAATGATTCTCCGGCGTTTTGGTTGGGGAGGCGGCGGGACCGACCGGGTGCAGCTCGCCGATCACCATGTCCCGCGCCATCTCCCGGGCGTCGCTGGAGTGACCCACGTCCTCGAAGCTCTCGGTGGCGTCTCCTCCCGCCTGCTCCCGCAGCACCTCCTCACCTCCGGGGTGCTACCACACAAAACAAGCGCGGATTTTAGACTTAAAACCAAAAATCGTAATTTAGATTTTAGATCGGTCTTTTTCGTTTCTCGGGCTTAGCGACAATATGACTTATGGTGAAATAGCACAACTGACAACCAATTTATGAGCTCGAACAAAACCGGAGACAGGAAACCTGGTAGATAAACAATCACCGGAGCGGTATTGGCGGTAGAGACGGTATGGATGAACGGGAACGGGGAAGGACGTCCCAATCTTTCTGGATCTTTCTATAAAGAGGAGCGGATGGTGGAGCCGTGGGCAGAACAGTTCAGCTTGGACGATGTCAACTCTTTTTATTACTTTTTTGTGCTTCTTTTTGTGTTCCTTGCAGCGTGGAGCAACGCTGGGCTTAAACCTAACAGCTTTTCAGGTCGCGGGCTAAAAACTGATAGTTGGAAGGAAAATTTAGGAGTTTTTCTAGAGCGGCAGTGCACCCCCGTCATCTCTATTGGTTAAGTAAGTCTTTTTTCTGAGTTTTGCGCTTACGACAATACCCGACGTGTTTGAGATTACGAGTCTTTCGGTCTTTACGGCGACAAAATACAGTCAACAACCAATAGATGAGCTCCTGCAGAACCGGAAAACGGAAATCTGGTCGAATAACAATCACCGCAGCTGTATTTGGTGTCCGAATTGTCGGCGTTACGGATAAACAGGAACAGCAAAGGACTGTGGGTCGATATTGAGCGTCCAGAAAGGGGAACCGATGGCGGAGCAGAGCCGCCACGCTCGTACGATTGTCAACTCTCTGATGTAGCACGACTGAGTGGACAAGGAAAAGCGGCAGACTGAAAAAGCAGAGGCTCTGCTGAAAACACAAAAAAATTACTTAAAGAATCTAGTGTTCGTCTTATAAATAGTGATCCTGTAAGATTCCCGGTCTGTAAAATCTCAGTCTGAGACTCAGCGGCGGCTCGAGATGTGAGATGACGGTTTTCCGCGAGTCTTTTCCACATTTTAAGCCGCCACTAACGGCCTATTTTGATGTCCAAGTGGCCGGACCAGTAAAATCATTACCTAGAAGTAACACTAAGTCTGTTTTAGTGTAAAGGAGTTAAACAGGTAAATGATAAAAATCTTTCTGTCATGAACTGTTCCTATAAAAAATACATGACAAATTAACATTAAAAATGAATGTTAAAAAAGAATTGATGAAATGACACCCTAAAAATATTGTTGAGTTAAATGAGAAAATCTTGTCACTGTGGGAAAACTTGCTACTAGAATTTATTAGAAAATTGATTGTTAGCATGTCTAAGAGGAAGTATAATGTTTACAAGGCTATTCTGGTTATTAAATCTTTTTAATTTTGCTCGATTTTTTTTTTGCTATCGTTTTTGTGTTTTTTACAGAAATAAGAAAAGAAAATAATCATTTTCCATCAAAAAATAATTTTCTTTTCAAATTTTGAAGCAATAAAATACATCTCAAAGTTACTTTTTCATTTTTTCCTTGCCTGTTTTCTTTTTTTTTTTTTTTTAACCCACTGCATGTGAGAAAAAAAAACAAAAAAAAAACGCGGGCCGCACTAACACAAAGATTTGAATTCAGACAGGGGGCCACAAAATATTGTTGCGAGGGCCGCGATTTGCCCGAAACCGTAAAACGAGAGTCCGTCCCGTGTAAACACTCAGAGGCAACTGGTCAAAAGATGTTGTGGATAAAGGCGGGTCTTTCTCCTCCTCTTCCTCGGATGCAGGTGCCTGAAGCTCCTCCCGTGTTTGCTTTCCCTCGGCCTTCGGTTTGTCTTCTGTAACAGAAAACCTCACTCTGGATTCAGGGCTGTTTGCCGACCACACACACACACACACACACACACACACACACACACACGTTCTCTCCTCACGTCATTCTGGAACAAGTTCAAGAATTTTTTTTTCTGAAACAAAGATTTTGGGTCCTGCTTTCATCTTGTTTTCAACTTTGACAGAGGTTCTCCTTCCGTTAGGAGAACATCTCCTTCATCTAGGTTCCCCCTCAATCGGTGGAGGTTCTCCTTCTTCTAGCGTTAGCAGACTGAGACTGTCTCTTTCGTCTGTCGGTGGTTCCCCTCTCATTGGCAATGGTTCTCCTTCCATTGGCGGATGTCATATTTCTTCTGAAGGTGGTTCTCCTTCCACCTGTGGTTGTTCTCATTTCTCTGGTGAAGGTTTTCCTTCCAATGGAGGTTCTCCTTCCTTTGTTGGAGGTTCTCAGAACATCTCTTTCCGCTGGCGGTGCTTCTCCTTCCTTTGCCGATGCTTCTCCTTCCTCCACGTTCTTAACTTGTTCTCGTCCTTCTCAGCTGGACTCCTCAAGGGTTCGACCAACTCTGCGAATCGTCTAGTCTTGTCTTGCAGGTCGCCTTCTGTCCCGAAACATTCCCTCTCTTGAGAAATGAACCGGACTGGGTATTTACCCATTCCAAACAGCTTCTGTTTATGTTGTCCTTCAGCCAAACGACATCTCCTTGATTTGTTCATCCATCACGTCGACAGCCTCATTAGGCAGGCAGGAAGAATTTGGGGCATATTGGACTATTAGGAGATAAACACTATGTTCCAATCAATATTGTAGCGAGTCACGAGTGTTGGGGTTTGTGTCGATGCTTGTTTTCTGTGTGATTTTGGGGTTGGAGGGAATTTTGTGGGTGTGGTTTGGGGTTCAATGACTTCTGTTTGGGTTTTTTCTTACCTAGAATCGGGCGGGAACAGTTTGTTGTGTTGCAGGCTTGTGTGGCGTGGCTGTGGCCAACAACAGCGATCGATAATTGAACGGACATTTTACCGTCATCCCGGTGTTCCCTTACTAAAACGCTACAATCTATTAGACATTTTGAATTTCATCAGAGCATTCAAAAAATAATAAATTGGAGAAACAAAACAAATCGTGAAAGCGTAACGATAACCATAGGAGAGCAGAAAAAGAGCACAAAATTAAAGGTGGGCAAAAGTCCAACGGGACAGAGAAAGTCGCGCAGGTTCCACCTCACTGTTTTGCCACAAACGTTCAAGTTTGAACCGGAATATCAAACTAGAGCGCTTGTTGTTTTTCTTGTGTTGATTTCAAGGGCCGGATTATATCGTTTTCCCCCTCGTAGGAGAGCACCGGGATTTAACTCGGCCAAACTGGAAATCATTTACCAGGACCGCCGGGGCCTACATGGGGTCATTTTACCGGACGACCTCAAGTGAACCGGTAAAATCCGTGTCCCGCGGCTTTGGGATGAAACTAAGAACTGTCAGATTGTTGATGCGGCATCTTCCTCCAGTTTCCCGGGACACCCAGTGAACGTGTCGGGCACGGACGAAATCACTTTTTTTTTTTTTTGGGATCCAACAGTGATCCAACATAACATCTTAGCCCTTCGCTGCACTGCCAGAATTACAGTAATAGCGAGAAAAAAAAACCACACAAAAATATTGTAGAATTAGCCTCACATTATGATTGCATCATGGCCTTCATTTGTACTGATTTGTGACTTCCCGTCAATATGTTGCAAAATCCTAAACACATTTCCATTCGAGGGTAAGCCTGACTGGGAAGTTCAATTCCAGTTTATTATTCATTTTTTTGTTTATTTATTTCATTCATTTTTTTTAATTTCTTTTTGTTTAGTTTTCCAAAGACAGCTTTCGGGCTGGACATTGACGTCAGTTCACTCCAGCTATAAGTTGACAAGTAAAAATGGATTAATTATTGATATTTAAATGGTTTGACAATCCTATCGTCTGTTGAGAAATGCAAAGTCGGTACATTTCCCACTTGCCGCTCTTGCTCTCGTCTCAAAATAAAATATCAAATAAAATTAGTGATGAGGAAATCTGATGCGCCAGTGGACCGTTACACACCAGTGTGTACTTTTCTTTGTGATGGTGCAAGTTTTAATTTGCAAAGATGTCTGATGAGGCTCAACACTACATTGAATTTTGAGTGGTGTTGGTAGCAAAACTTTTACATTTATGGTTTAACATTGAGATTTCAGACAAAAAAAAAAAATATATATATATATATACATATATATGAAATGTAAATATTATAAGAAAGAAAGTGTAATTTAAAGAAGAAAAAAAAAAAGAGGGTTGTGCCAGTGCTGGTCTGACCCGTTTCTCTTTTTTATCGAGCCCACCAAACTGTTTTCTTTAAATACTTTAAGAAACATTTTAAATTAATATTGAATTTGTAAACTCCTTTTTTTTCCCTTTTGTTCAATTTTGTCCGGATGATTACATACACAATAATGTCAGCACATTTATATGATCATGAATGATTTTAAAGTTGAAATAAAATGCCAAAATATTGAAATATTTAAATTGCAATTTTCATTTTGTTCAATTAACTTGACCCGCGTATAAAAATTAGATAAGAAATGTGACCCGCCAGCCAAAATAATTGCCCAGCCCTTACATCAGGACCCACATTAGATATGCCTGCAAAACTGATAAGATAAACCCTTTACTATTCTGTTATAGACCTTATCAATACACGATATGGGTTGATTATTGATCAGTGATGTATGGGGAGACTTTCCAGAAAGAGAGAGAAGATCCAACCAGTAATTTCACAAAATCACAAAGCTGTTTTTCTCCCTCACCTCTTCCAAGAACCTGGTGACATCGTAGACTTTGTGATCGATGATGATCCAGGTGGATTTGAAGGTGTTTTGCTGCTCGATCTCTGACAGTCTGTAGTATGTAGCTCCGGAGGGGCTGGTTTCCTGTTGCTCGCCCATTTGTGCTCCTCGACACGACAGGGTTCACTCGTCGAGGTGCAAAGGTTCAATGCAAAAAAAAAAAAAAAAAAAAAAAACTAAAGAAAATTGCCCCTGACCCAAATAGTGTCACCCCGTCACTCCACTACGACAACATTTAAAAACACACTTCTTCTCGCAGGAGACCCAACTTCTCAAGCGTTATAAAGCCACCGCTGCTTAGATCAAACTTCCGGTTTGAGATTTTCAAAATAAAACCAGATCCGGAATGACCGCTGAAAACTTTTTAAAGCGTTCTTAGGTTGGTGGCGTCAAACAATTTACTCGAAAAAAACGATAACACCATATTTTTCACAAAGAATAGTTGGTGTTGTCATGCCACAGTATGGGATTCAAGAACTCTAGATCCCACGAATGGGAAAAGTATTTGCAGCAGCAGTATAACAGGCAATGAAAATAAAATAAAATAAAATAAAATAAAATAAAATAAAATAAAATAAAATAAAATAAAATAAAATAAAATAAAATAAAATAAAATTCGAGGGTATTAAAAGTACAGTATTATCCAAAAGCGTCTAAACATATTTAATTCATATACAGCAGGAAATAAAATCGTGCAAAGTGCAATGTTATTGTCCTATTTGATCAGTATTTGTAACTGCTACATAAAAAGAATTATAAAATCTCTCAACAACTTGGTTTGTATAAATTCTAAAAAAAAAAAAATTCCACGTATAGGCCGCCGTTCTTGATTACAATGCAATGTTGTCTGGGTAGTGACGTCACGAGGTTGACCTGGACTCGGTCCAGTTCATTTTACGCCGCGGTGCAAAAACAGTTGTTATGTGTGCAACCCCCTCCCATTTGGACCCGAGAGACGTGAGCGGGGAGGATACTTTTGACGGTAGAAGTCAAATTAGCTTTAAAATGAAGACGAATAAAAATGCTAAGAGGAAAAAGTTGCAGGCGTGCATGTGGCAACTGCAATGCTATGCTAACAGAGAGAGCGCCTGTTGTAAGGAGCCTTGCTTTTTGCTTTTTGTCATTGGCTGTTCACTGTAGCTTTACGAAGCTGTGCTGACTGACCAGGTGATCTTTGTCAGCTTCCTCCATGATAATGCAAGTCTTTTGTCATCAGATACTACTTCTGCATGAACATGTTGTTGACATCCTTGCAGGAGATAGTCCAGCGTCTCCTGCCTGTGGCGTTTCTTCGAGCGGACTTCATTTGCTTCCCGAGGACTTTTTGTCTGTTTGTGAAAAAAAATTGTCGGCTTCGCCTCTGTTTAAAACGAGCAGCATCCGTGAAGTCTTTCAGCAGCTTAGCTTCGGCTAAATGAGAAGCGGCAGGAACACACGCAACATCTACAAGCAATTCCGTTTCCTTTCTCCTCTTCCTGTCCCTTGGAAAGCTGTGCCTCCCAGCATCCTTTTGTTTCCCGCAGACTGGAAATTGCACCCAAAAGCAGCACGATATTGCATTATTACTGTGCATACTGGACCGTACCGAGTGAACGCTAACGCTAGCAGATAGCTAAAGCTAACACGAGCAACCTCTGGATGTCATCAACCCAGCATGCATCGCGCTAGTCAAACAATGGCAGCACTCCTTGGTTAAGATATATGTTATAAATTGTTGTTTTTTTTTAAGAAATAACAATTCTCCATGCTCTTTTGACCACGCATTCTAGTGCAGACTCGCGGCCCGCGGGCCAATTGTGGCCGTCGGAACAATATTTTGTGGCCCCCTGTGTGAAATCTAATCTTTGTGTTAGTACCGCCCGCGGGTTTTTTTTTCACACACATCTAGGGGGGTTTTGTGGTGGGTTTCAGAACAAAAATGGGCAATGAAAAAATGAAAAAGTAACTTTGCAATGTATGTTTTTGCTTCAAAATTTGAAAACAAAGGGATTTTTGGATGAAAAAACACCCAGTGACATTTTTAAAATGATCTTTCTTTTCTTATTTCTATGAAAAAAAAAGACACAAAAACAATAACAAAAAAAAAGGGGAAAATTAAAAAGGTTGATGGAATGACCAGAATAGCCTTGTTAACATCATACCTCCTCTATACATGCTAACAATCAATTTTCTAATAAATTCTAGTGGCAAATTTTCCCAGTGACAAGATTTTCTCTTTTAACTCAACAGTATTTTTAGGGTGTCATTTCATCAATTCTTTTCTCTCCGGCCCCCTTGACATCAAATTAGGCTGTATGTGGCTGCCGGACCAAAACTAGTTTGACACCCCTGTTCTAGTGTGAGACAAACAGTAAAGCATATTTATGCCTATTAGTATTAGCCTATTAGTCAGGGTGGGGCTCCCTTCAAAAACCTTTCATTTATATACTGCTGAATGAACAGGAGGCAGAGGGTGTTCAGGAGGTGAACAAGAGGAGATGTTAGACCTTCGGACAATTCTGCACTTTAAATCCGGCTCAACCAGTGTTGGGCCAAACTGTTCATGTAATTCAAATGTCTATTTGAAGTGTCTGCGTACATTCCGCATCTGCACTTCGTGAGTTTACACATTCAAAGCTGCTCTCTGCTTTAACTTGCACTTCTCGCTAATGCTGTTTACAATTCTAATACTGTTGACATTTCCCTGCACTGTTTGCATCCGGTTTCAACAGTATGTTTCTTATGTATTTGTAAGTATTATGTATGTTTTTTGTTTTTTGTTTTCACTGTTTATATAATTTTCTACTATTAATTATAATTGTTGAATTTTTCTTGTAACTCTGGCACAACAATTTCCGTCGGAATAAATAAAGTTGTTCTTATTCTTATTTATTTATGTATCAGTAGTAACTGGCTGCACGGCGGACGGCAAAGAATTTCAGTATACAGGAAAATACGTTTACAGACTTTATGTTACAATAAACACTTTGAATCCTGAATTACTGCTGCATTTATTGATTTTACAATAATAAGTAATGCATTTTATTTGAGGCACCTTGCTGGCGACTCAAGGACACTGAACATACATATAAATGTACACAAAATACAGATTTAAAAAACATCTTTTATATAAAAACAATAAAAATGACAATGTGGTAAAGGCAAAAAAGAAAAAAGAAAAAAAAATTATACTGTGTACTAGCTTTATTTTAATTGTTTGTTTCATTTTAATCATGCATATCTATGTTCATCTGCAATACTTATTCCCAGCATATAAAACTATCTTTTTATTACTCAGTTTTAAAAATCATATAAGTCATCTTTGAGGGATGCAGGCAGTTAATTTATTATTTGATTGTTTATTTGCTTATTCATGGATATATAAGCTTGCGTATCTTTAACCTTGCATCCTCCTCCAGTTAAAACTTCATTCCAGGGTTTTAATTTTATTTTATTTTGAAGGATTTTTTTTCGGATGTACGACATCAATCTCGCGTACATTACTCGTCTGTGTGCTTTCACTTGAGCCCGCCCCTTTATTGGTCTTCTGGCGCTGCCATTGGTCGGCCGGCCTGTGGGAGTCAGCGATTGGTCGAACGCTGGTCAATCATCGCTGAGTCGCGGTCGAGAACGAGGCTGAAGTTCAATCCAGTTCAGCGGCTTTCAAGGAAACTACCTTCTCACGCAAGGGGTGTGTCTTTCTACTTTATCGTATATCTAATTCCCTATGGAAAGTCCCTCACCGGGAGCAAAACGTTGAATTTCAAACAAATAAAAAATGATAATGATAATTGTTACTGGATAAACGACTCATAGGTTTTTATTCGCTCCGTGAACTCACCACAATTTGGGTAGAGATAACTCACCTTGTCCACTCTGAATTTAAAAAACAGGTCAAATTTAGGTAAATAACCCCCCCTCCCCCAATAAATAAATGAATAAATTAACATAAATAAATAAGCCTCGCAATCTACTTCTCATTAATAAAAAAGACCAAAGGAATTAATGTCTTTAAATGGTTAATTTCCCTGTCGTCTGTCCAAAGTGTTCCTTGCCTAGCAATAGCCTATTACTATAGCTTCCTTGAGGTTTAACATTCATTTCTGAAACCTTTTCACTATTTTTTTTGTTATTATTGCTCTAACATTACTGTTTTTCACTATGGAAAAAAAAGAAATGGCATTTTATAACAGGATAGAACCCAGCCTTAAGTGTAATCTTCCTTTTTGCTTGCGTTAGCTTACTTTGGAGACACTTGGTTAGCCATCAATGGAGGTTTGAAGTGAAGGCTGACCTAGCTTACTTAAGTTAAACAATAGTTTTTGTTTTTGTTGTGTTTTTCTATTTGTTCTGGGTTTATTTTTCCAAAGAAAGTAAATGAGGAGAGTGGTAAAAGTTTGTGTTTCAGCAGACAAAGTTCTGGACTATTTTGCTATTTTGAATTTTAAATAATTTGTTCATCACTCTTATATGTCTTTTAAGTTAACCATGGAAATGTCAGCTATAGGAATATAATGCTTGAATTAATGCTCAATTGTTTGTTTTCTCACCAGACTGATGAGCCCAGATTGAAAGGTGTTAAATTAACACTAGAAAAAAAAATTTCTTTTTTTAGAATTTGTTTGCAACCTGGGAAAATTTGTGGCAACAGGCATCGTTGCCTAAAGTGCTCGAGGGCTTCATTCAAAAATGTGACAAATAGTATATTTGTCTTAGACAGTAGACGGCTTAAAATAAAATACAAAGAAACACATACACACAGGGCATACAATTCCAGAGGCACAGAGCAATTAAATCAAGCTTTTTATATTTCAAGTGAGTAGAAAAGTCCTACAATCATTAAAAAGCTTGATTTTTGAATAACTGCCAACCTTGTCAGAACCAGTAATCCTCATCAGGATGTTTTTCCTGCCTTGATATGAAAACAAGAATTTCTGAGAGAGTTGATATAAGGGTTCCATTAGGGATTAGGGTTCCACTAAGGCTGTTGAGTGAATAGCTGGATATTGATATAAGTGAAATTTTACCAAAAAAAAGGAAGACAACTAGCTGATATCTGTGTGTTGGTGTGCAGATGAGCGCAGAAAGCAAGCAGTGTCTCTTCTTCCTCGGGCTCCCGGGCCTGAAGAGCCTTTGCTGCGTCACCATGTCGCTGCAGGATGAGGAGGAGCCGCGCAGCAAACAGATAAAAACCTGCAGGTTGGTGAGGGCAGTGAAATTATGCAAAGTCATGGAATGTGATAAAAGATAGCTGCCTTTGCTCATAATGACATGTCTGTTTTCTGTATGACAAAGCGGTTTTAGATTTTTTGCTAGATTTTCGAGTATTTCCGATTTTGATTTTTTCAAGAATTTTAGCTGTTTAATTGCAAATTTTTGAGGATATGCTGAGGAGCATCATAAGTTTTTCTCCTTCCTCTTGTGTGACTTATAGCGATTTTGTCACTCAAACTTTCAGGAAAGCAAAAATGGACAATATTTGCAATATCAGTTATGTCAGTGTCTTCAAATTTGTTTTGGGGTGTGAAATCTTGCTGTGCCTTTGGGTGAAAACATCCCAGAATAGGAGCTTTGTTCCCACAGGGAGCTGCTGCTGCTGCACTTGCACATTCTGGCCAGTCCCGCGTTGGACTCCTTCACTGACATCACCGTCGTCATGGCTGTAAGACACATGCACATATACACATACACACTCTCACCCAAATAGGGAAAACCCACATAAAACTGCAGCGTGTTGGGACCTGTCATCTAGCATATCATCTACCAGCAGTTTTTCTGCAGGGGGGCTGAACTTCTGGTCAGTCATCTGAGTGGCTGATGTCATTACTTGTGTTTGGCCTTCGCACACACACACACACACACATACACACACACATGCTTACACACACTATTTCGGGTTTCACCAGCAGAGACAAGCAGCCAAATTAATCTGAATTCTAAACATTCCTTCAAATTATGACTAACTGCAGTCTGGTTCACTCTGAGTGACTTTAGCACAGCTGACGAACACAGCCATCGCCTTCACCAATATTCTGGAGTTAAAAAATAGAAAGAGATGTCTCAGCAGATGTAAAATTCCTCATACTAACAACAATTCTTTAGAATTTGAAGTTGGTCAAACTCAAAATGAAATTTCCAACTATTAACCCAGAGATTCACAACATTTCAAACTTGAAAATCAAGCTAATTTTACGTGGCAAAACGCCATCTTAATATGACAATCAAGGTAAAATTCAACATAACAATTTAGATCGACATCTCCATTCATACAAATATTTAAAAAATGTATCATTTGGTTCTTTGGGAAGATGTTAACGTCACAACTTGTTGCAATTTGTAAAAATCCCAAACATCTCATGAAGCTGACCCCTCTTTCTGCCCACAAGCGTAGCGCGGCCTCAGTAGATGAGAGGTTTTTTGTTTACAAGTTTGTTGTGCCTATGCTGTGTTTGCCGATTGATCTATACGAAACATTCCAGATCCAGTTTTACCAGGGAGGCTTCCTGCAGGCGTTTGGACAAAGGCGCGGTCTGCAGGTGAGGGGGCTTTTCCCTATGCTCATGATGGTGTTGTTATTATAATGAAATTGTGTGTGTGTGTGTGTGTGTGTGTGTGTGTGTGTGTGTGCGCACAAAGCTGGGCTCTCCTCAGTGTGTGTTTCCAGGTGTACTCCAGTGCTGCCTGTCCTTTTCTCTGATCACGCGTCTGGCTCCCAGCTGGAATAAAGCCGGGCTCTTCCTCATCAAGGGTATGAAGAGTTTCTCCTTCAGACCCACGCTGACGTTAGCTTCAGATCGTCAGTGATGGAGAACAGCTGGTGTTGAGTGTGTCATAACACACACTCATAGGCGCCTGAAACTGCTACCCTGTGTCATATCGCCTTAATTTTACGGAGATATTTGTCTCAGAGCAGAGCTAAAATCATATTTTTAGATTGAAATAGAGCTTCCCAAAATCCAGCTCCCTGTAAAACCACTGATTTTTCAACGTCATTATCCAAGAATGTCTCTAGAAAGATCCAGGAAACATCGAATGTATGTAGATACTCTAATCTCTGGATGTTTTTTAGCTGGAAAGCACACGAGAAGAAGTGCTTTGATGTGCGAAAAACCATGAAAGTTTTTAACACTGAATTTTGTTCTTCCACTGTACAAAAAGGTGAGAGCTGCTATTAAGGGGTCTCTTGGTGGTTGTGGAGGAACTGGCTCGCCTCTGTATTCTGCTCCAGACAATTCTCTCAAAGGGGTCAATGTGGGTTTTTGGTAACTTTGGAGTTCACTAAGCCAGTGAACTCAGAGGCTGTCCGAAGGCTTTCCTCTACAGACTCAGGAGGAAGGAGGAGGAGAAGTTAACCTTAAACTCAAGTGTGTGACTTTTTTATCTCAAGTGTGCTGCCATAGCACTCTGTTTCACCGCAAAGTGTTTAGGATTCCTTTCCGCCTCATGAAAACGGAATAACTTGCATAATCTGACAGAACAGTGGATTTATGGTGTTTAAAGAAGGGGGAACTAAATGTTATTTTTTTCAGAAAAGCAACATTAATGCACAAAATGGTTTTCAAGAGCATTTAGAGAGTCCTTCAGATGCCGTGTGAGGAATAGTGGTGTGTGCGTGCACACATACTATCAGTGCAGTGTCGCAACACCAACTTGAGCCTTCACCTTCCACCCAGTCACACACTGAATGTGTGCATGAGAACAAACACACACACAGAGGCCTTCCCCTGTCTGGTCTAATGGCAGTTTAATGACTTAACACTCGCAAAACGCTCACGAAGTAGCCTGAGGCGTGACAAAATCTCATAACACAAAGTTGTCAAGACGGCATAAGATTTTCCAACTTGTGGGGTTTTCTAGATATTGTCTAATTTCTTGCTAATTTTTTGGAATGTGTTTTCTTTTTCATTCAGTATTTATTAGCTACATTAAGACCATTTGCTGCTTGTTGTTTTCCAAACTGCCTCTGTTTTTTAATATTCAGGTAATTGATAGCAGTCGTGTCTTTCATTGTCAATTTTATGAACGCGCGTGATTTGGTGGGGTCACCGTCCAAGTTGACAGTGATCGGTCTTTTGATTTCATGGGGCGGATGAATGTTACGATTGATCATGTTTACTGCTTTTCATGTGTCAAATAAAGTGTGTTTGTTTTTCAAGGGAAAGACTTCCTGAGTGAGAGCGGGAGGCTCGGCGCTGTCAGTATGTCAACACACAACACTGTCAATCGATCTTTTCCTGAAATGCTTCTTTTAAGGTTTAACACTAAAACTCTGCTTATTGTTAATATAAACATTAACTGATGTGTCCATTAGATTTTTAAAATTAAAAATTGGAAAATGACCCAAAAAACGATTATATTTAGTTTGTCAATTATTCCGTTGAAATTTGATATTCAAATTATTATAGAATAAATGCTCCTTTTGATTGAGAATTAGTAGGAAAAAAAAAAACATAAAAAATTTATTAAATACTGAAGAAATCGTGCTAGTAGAAAGATCGTTAACAACAAAGAACAGGCCCCCCTGCTGAAGATTCAATAAAATTGGACATAGACTAATGTGCTATTCCTTTAGCACAGGGATCTATTCAAATTATCAAAAAATCTTTTACAAAATGCCTGAAAAAAAGCAATTTTTTTTTATTTCAACAACTCTGACAGCAATTTGGCAAAAAAACAGTCAAACAAAAAAAATACAAGAATACTGCCACCTATATGGTTTGGGTGCTGGAAAGTAGCGATGAGGTCCATCTGCAGGACAGATAGGGAACAGCAAAGCTCTGTAACACTGCCTGGATGGTGTGTGTCTGTGTGCGTCAGGCTTGGAGTTCAATACCACCGAGGGCCAGTCGTGTGTCAGCATCGAAGCCAGCACAGTCAGACTGCCCCTGGTCACAGTAAGACAGAACACACCTGGATTAAGATTATAGTCTGTGACAGATTTGTAATCCATGCATTTAAATATAACACAGGTGAATGTTTGAATTCATTTTAATATCAAAAAATGTAAGTGTCGCTAAACACCAGATACCAGGTTTACCCCGACGGATGGAGCTGCATAAAAAATACGTAGGACAGATGAAATACAATTATGTGTTTTCTTCGGAAGGGATGGGAAAGGTTTAACTTTTTCTTGACAGTGCAAAAGAAAAAAAAAAGCTCTTAATGGTGTATTTTTTTTCCGTTTTTCCAGCTAATTCATAGGTGCTCTTGCAAAAATATCCATTTTATTTTCCAGGATTTATCATTTTAATTTTGAGGTGCTGGTTTTTAAATAACACACAAATCTCTGTGTGTACTTATGAACTAACCTGCAAATCAGAGCCGCCTTCAAAATTAACAAATGTGGATTTGAATAAATTACAAGATATGATAAAATAACATTTTGAACTTGGTGCATTATATATCCGTACCACAGGCATTGCTTTTATAAATATGCAGATGAAGATGATAATCATCTCCAGTATGAACTGATAAACTTGAAGAAACTGACCGGCGGCGATCCAGATGAATATCAGAGCTGAGAAAAAACAAGGTGTTTTTTTGTTGCAGCTGCAGGACTTTGGCCTCTCCCCACTGGTGCTGCGGCGCTTCGCTACTGACCCAGGCAGCATCCTGGACCACTCCTCCATTGGCGGAGCCATCTGGTGCCATGTCCTGCCCAGGTAAGCAACTTCAACTGTCCAATTACGCTACAAGACAAGAAGTTCTGCAAGCTCGGGCTTGATTTGATGAAATACTGGATGTGACCAACAGGGAGCGCTGCAGCACTGCGGTCGTGATGGTTTAGGAGCCTGTATCTGAGACTCAGAGCATCCACTGCCTTCTCTAACGCCTCTGTTACCATACCGTCTGTGTGTGTGTGTGTGTGTGTGTGTGTGTGTGTGTGTGTGTGTGTGTGTGTGTGTGTGTGTGTGTGTGTGTGTGTGTGTGTGTGTGCGAGTTCAGCATGAAGAAAGGTCAGATCGTGGACATCAGACGTCAGCCCCCCAAAGACGGGCCCTTTAAGACCTACAGAGCCCTGCAGAGCCACTGGAATCGCCTGGTACAATACACACACACACACACACACACACACACAAACACACACAGTTCAGTCCTGCACCAGAGCAGGGCTTATAGGTGAATGAAGTAAGTTAAGTTTAACCCTGGGATCAAGAAGCTGATCCATCTCACAAGAAAAGCATTCCAAAAAAACACTCTGGAGCAGGTTAAGATAAGATGTCAAAACACATCCAGAGATCAGATTTTCTGCCATGGGGAAAAGTCTCGGGGCACGGCTTTTTGTTTCTATGGTAAATTTTGTGCGAGCACTTTGTTGCTGCTCTAAGGTTGGAGTTATAATGTTAGCCGCGTATGATAAACGTACATAGAGATACCAGATCCAACTTTTACCATTCACAAGGATGTCCACATGGGAGTATTTCCAACAGAAGGGGACTTTAATTATTCGCAAAGTTAAAATCCTGTAATATCTTCATGAAAATATGGTACATTTTGAATATTGTACTTTCAGGTTACAGACCGTGAACAAGTTTTAAAACCAGTTAAAGACAGAGCTTTTGTGTGTTTCCTCAGTATGGTTACCTGCTACCACATCTTGCAGAGGAGGAGGTGGTGTACTGTAGTGTTTACTTCAAGCTGGTGGGGGAGCAACTCTTCACGTATCCTGCCGTCTGTAGATTCAGCAGATTAACTAAGGCCAATAAAACACTATAAGATTCATCTATTTATGTTTTTTATAATCCGGCTCATGGACGCAATGATCTAAATCTGAGCGAGTGAATATCGGTAAATATCATGTTGCATAACTACCCAGCAACAATCTTGGTGGTCATTTTATGTGAATATGCGAATTATTTGGACATTTTATTGTCATTTCTTTTAATTCTGCTTTTATAACTCAACATGCAGAAAATGATCAAGGCCAGTTTCTTAAATGGAAAAAAAAGGATTATAGAACCCTTGTCTTTGCTGCGGAAAGCATCGTGAGTGACACAATTGTAAACTGCGGGGGATTTAACGCAGAGTAGTTTAAGTTCTAATTACATATATTGAATCTAACCGTGTAAATTATGCATACTGAGCAATAAGGTCTAAAAATGTATTTTTTAATTTACCCCAACTAGATTCCGAATGTCTTGAAACTCATTGCCCTCGTGATACACCTATTTAAAACTTCCCCAAACCTGTTCAGACAGGAATGACCCTAAAAGTGCTTTAAATGAACTTTACTGAAATATAATTAAAAAGATAATTTGAATCTTAAATAAAAGATCTGTTTCAGATTGACTGAAGAAAAATTTGAAACAAAAAAAAATCGAAATGCCCTCGGTCTTGGAAATAATCCTAAACTCTAGCTTTTCTTTAACCCGACCGTCCACAGCTACCCGCTCAGCTGCATCCGCCTGCAGCCTGTGCAGCGCTGCCCCCGGGCCGACCTGCAGGGGACGCTGTGCTCGTTCCTCGTGGACCTCAGGGGAAAACTGCGGAGCGTGTGTGGCTTCCCCGCTCGACTCACAGAAAAACCCTGTTACCCCGCAGTTAGCCTGAACACTGCCGCGTCATTGCAGGTACACAGGCACACAGCACATCTTTGCCCCCGAACATGAATTCGGTCTAGAGGTCCAACGCTACTTCCCAGAGGCCCTGCTTTTTCAGTCAAGCGGTGAGCCACGGCAACCATGACAAGGACTGTACTTTATTATGGCCGGATGTACCGATGGCTACACGGCCTGAAACGCAGAGGCTCTCCGCTCTCACTTACATTCTTAATTAATGAGACTAAAATTCACACCATCTGGTGACTTGGTACAAATGAAATGAAAGCGAGGACATTTAGTTTATTTCTGGAGTCGGAAAGTGCTCAGCGGTGTATTCCGCCATCTCCACGGTAACAGTGATCTTTAGATGTGCAAGTGATTCTCCACTGGAACCGTTTAGGAGGTTTAACTCTCCCACTTCCTTTTTAAGAGACAGGATTCAGCATCCGGAATTGAAATATTACGTGGGGTCACATGATTTGACGTTTTCTCAAGAGGCGCTTTCAGAACTGCATCTTTCATTTTTATGGAGTGGGCAGCATTGTTTTCCTTGAAATTAAACCAAATAATATGAAACACATCTCTCTTTGTCCACCGTTCCTGATCCTTGTAGATCCAACCCTTAATGAAATAGATAAAACTTCCAAGTTATGCCTCCACCTGCACAAGACTGGTGGTTTTTTTTTATTCACAGAGTTAAGATTAAGCCTTATTTTATGATCTTGGCAACTTCTAAGCATCCGCAGAGGCCGATGAAGTGAAATATTGGTAGTTTTTCAGCTGGGCTCATTTTCAACCATAAAATGCAGAATTGAAGTTTTCTTGAAGCTGGCTCTTGTTGAAGAAGAGAAAGGTTTTTTTTCTCTGTGCAAAAAAACAGATTTAAACCAAGTTTTCAGAAAAATGTTGCATTTTTTTCACAAATTCCCTCAACCAGTATGTATCCTAACAATCTGCAAAGTGATATCCTTTTTGAAAGAGGTATCAACATTATTTCAAAAAACAGAAAAGAAATATATCAGCAATGACTGAGAGAACCATGTTTACATCATCATCACTGTTGTCAATCACTACAACAAAACAAAACTACATTTAAATTTGGGGTATTCAAAATTGAGTTTGGCCAGGTTAGGAGTTTTATTCATGAAAAATTCCGAGGGCCTCAAACAAAAATGGCCTCTCCCAGGTAATAAAAAAACAACAAAAACAAATATATAAACCTGCATGCTCACTCGTTAAACACCATTATAAATTCCAGACTGACCCGGCGTGTTTGCATGCAGGTCGGAGTAATTTTTTCTGTACTAAAGGTTGTCTTTTCCCGTCTTTCCCGTATACTTTTCCTCAGGACTTTGCTGATGTTCCTGCATGAGGAGAGGTCTTGAAATGACCGAGCAGGTCGCTCAGCGAACCTGACCTAAAAATATGGATGACCCCTTGTTTCAAAATAAACCCTGCTTCAAAAAATAATTACGGGTCTATACCAGTGCGAGTACCTGCACCTGCACCTGCATTCAATGTCTAAATCCCATGCTGCTTTTTTTCCCCAAACTATTTGTGCACAGACGCCAGAGGTTCCTTATCAATGTGGGTAGTTCGCATCTCAGGGAAATCTATCTGTTTTTTTAATTTAGTTTTTGGTTTAGGGGTAGTTGTCGCCAAGTGATGACGGCTCAGGCTTCTTTTAATTCCAAATGACCAAATAAAACTAAGCCGACACAATAGTTCAATCAATAGCTCTGAGGAGAGAAACACAATCCATCGTTATATTGAATATTTTTGCATTCATTCATCCTTTTCTTCCTCCTCAGGTGTTGAGTCCTGGCCAGGTCAACCTGTCCAGGCCAGTGCACATCCAGCTCCCTCCTCTTCCTCCTCCTGAACCCTATCCAGGGTCACAGCCTCCAGCCGGAACCCCTCATTCCCACCAGGCTGCAACTCAGGGGTTACCGGGTAAAAGCTCTGAGAGAAATCAGGGAGGGCTCGGAGGAGACGAAGGCTGGCCGTTGATATCCTCAAGAGTTTCCGCTTCGACTCCGCCCCTGTCTTTCTCAACCCAATTTCTCACAAGCTTCCCGCCAGCCTCGCCGCTCCCCACCTCCTCAGACCTTCCCTCTCTTCTTCCCCCCAGTGAAACCCCATCACACCCGGGTTTTTGTCCCCCGACTCAAACGCCGGTAAGGCCAGCCCCGAGACTGGTTCCCATCTTCAAGAACAAGCAACCTTCTCGCCACGTGAATGTCGCCCAGCTGCGGGCGCAGAAGCTTCAGCAACATGCGAATGTGGAAGGTGATAAGCGAGGGAGGTTGAGTCTGATGATAAAGACACCTGCCTCATCTCCTTCAATCTCTTGCCTTTCGCTGCTTCCTCCGCCTACCGTGCCTCGCTTCAAGCCTCGCTTCGGCAGCTCCAACCCTCAGCCACAGCCCTGCTGCTCCAAACTCCAGCACATCACCAGTCTCAGCCCACCGTCTAAGCCAAAAGCCGTCCTCCCCCACGCCTCAAAGCCGGGGGAGATGCTCACCCCCAAAACCAGGCAGCGTACGGCTGTCAGCACCAACAAAAGTAGCGCTTGCAAACCCATTTGGAACCTTAAAGGGACGGAATCACAGCGAGCGTCAGCTGCAGATCCTCCGCCTCCAGCGTCCTCAGAGACAAAATACAGGAAGAGGGTGAGTCCGGCCAAAGCTTCATCCTGGTTTGAGTTTTGCAGAGTTATTTATTCATGATATCTTTTATTGACCTGTTGGAAGTGACTAGCCAAATTTCCATAACAAAAATGATTTCTACAGGTAATCCTCTGCAGCGCAATAAAACAGTTCTCATTCTTAAAGCTGCACAATAACTATCATTATCACTGTAATACAAAAAATGTTTGCAATACTTCCAAAAAACTAGTTGCAGAACCCAATGCAAACATTCAAAGATTTTTCTGTTTAATTCAATTTTCAGTGAATTGTGGTTATTTCTAAGGACATGCCAGGGTAGGGCAGAATAGGTAAAAAAAATAGACACATTACAATAATTACTTGTTCTGCAGGATTCCATTAGAGCAGAATTTATAGACCACTCACAGTTATTTCTTTTACACGACACCGAAATGGGATCAAGTTATATAGACTTAAAAGAAACTACATTGCAAATACACTGTTACCAATAGATTTGAGAGCAAAGGAACATCCGGGATCGCACTGATTAAAAAGCCTGCACATCCTTTTCCCCAAGAATCGGGCACCGTTTGCAGGTGGAGTGTCAATTTCATGCAGGCGGGCTCCAAACTTGCCTGAAGAATTTGATTGCTAAACACCACTTGGGCCAGGGTTTCCTCAAAAATTCCCTTTTCAGGAAACACAAGGGGTTTTATGCAGTCAGGGGCCTGAAACTACACCCATGCTCATGTTTAGACTTTGTTTTCCAAAATGACAGAAACTATATATCGAATGTTTTTCATAATAATCCCTATCCTGCAAACTTGGTTAATGACCTTGGATGCTTCATCTTAGATGATATACTTCGATTTTCTGCAAAGCGATGGTGTTGTTTAACTGTGTTATAATCTGTTCTTTCAGGCGGTTGTTTTTGAGTCCAAAGCGAAGGCGCACAGAGCCGAGGAGGTCAATGTGGAGAAAATGGCCAGGAGCAGTCAGGTTTGTGTCTCATTGATGCTGAAGGTGTCAGCTTCCAGGTTCCTGGACAGGCAGAGGAAAAAAAAGATAATTAGTGCGAGAATTCGATATTTCACTGTCTGAGGAGTGGAATATGCTTAATGGATTTCAGGAACCTGGGCAATTTTACTTTAAAAAATCTCCCGTTGGAGCCTGGGATTTTGAAGACCACGGGATCAGAGTGGAAACGTTTGGGTTCCGAGCAGTGGAATCAATATTCCTGGTCTTGTATGGAAAAATTTGTTGCTCCGGACAAAAAAAAAATTAAAAGTCCTGAACGTTTCCAAGCAGCAGATACAAAAGAGTTTCTCATGGTGTAAATGCTGCTTTAAGTACCCATAAAAATGTCCAAGTCCACTCTTGCGAAGTATCGTTATTACATGAACTTCCAGCATCATTGGGAGATTATGTAGTTGTGTATTTTGGCGCAATCCCTCTCAGATTTCAAGAAGATAATTTGAAACCAGACATGACAAAGACACGGTGGTCGAAAGGCTAAAAATAGTTTTGATGTCACCTCGCCGCAAGCTAAAAGTGTGTATTCGCTCTATTGAAATCTGGGGTCGGAGTCTACAACGCAAACTAGACATGCTTGCGGATATAATTAGAAAATAAGCAGTGTTTTAATCAGCTATCGCTCTGTTTACTCACTAGCAGGCTGCAGTGGAGCTGTCTGAAACCATTACTGCTGCACAGGATTTGAAACCATAAATCCAGCTGTGAACATTTCAGCCTCTGAGGGGCACAAATGAGCCGTAGGGCCAAAATAATGAAATGAGAGGAGAACCGGTGATTTTATTTCAGACACGAAGACAGAATCAACCTGCAGTGTGTCTTTTCCTACCGTGTGTGCAGCTGTAGCTTCCCTCGCAAACATCCTGTGCACATTAATGTGATGCATTAAAGTGTGTTAGTGTGATGAATCGCACGCGCGGCGTCCAGTCAGCCTTCGTTTCCCGACAAACATCCTCTCCGAGGAGGAAGGGACCGTTAAAGTGATGGATGGTGGGCAGGGGTTAGGAGCCTCGCAGATTAATAACAACATTCATCAGTTTTACAGCTGCAACCTGTGAGTGTTCAGCAGCCGTACATCAGTCGGACTTTCTGTCTCACGCTATTCAACCGGAGCGCTCCACAGTCTCGGTTTCTTAAATCCAGGCGAATGCAGGGTCAAACACCCGTAGTCCAGACTCGGATCCGGATGAATCGCCGTGGTGCGTGCACGCTCACATGCCCCCCCCCCCCCCATAATGATCTGAGAATAGGGTCAGTATTTGAGGAGAATGCATGATTTGATGTGAGGGATGCAGTCATATGATAAGCCAGTTAAGTAGCTGTTATTAAGAGGGTAAATATAAGACGAGTAGCCTCTGGCGAGGGGCTGCTTCCTCAGGCATCGTGGGAAGTTGCATGAATATGAAAAAACTTTGAAGCAAAAAGTTATGGGATTGATGTTTTTATTTGTTATAGTACTTTACCTTAACTTCAATTCAGTCAGTGATTAAAAGTCTCATATTATGACTTAATTATGGCCTTTTGGGTTATGTATCAATGGTATATTTTTTCATTGAAGTATATTTTTGCCGCCTTGTCTGTGGAGGTTCTCAGTCATCCAGACCGCGGTGAATTCTTGTCAAAATATTCTTGTCTTGGCAAGTGAATTTCTTCACTTGAAGACGTTTCACCCCTCATCCGAGAGGCTTCCTCAGTTCAAATGACCCACGGGGGGTTTCGGAATATAACTGCCAGGTTTCTGGGCGGGTCGAGCTTATGGCGGCTTGTTGTGTAAATGGAAGGGCCGTTCTGCAGAAACTAGGCGTGAGGGGGATTGTTTTACTAATGATGAGTTTCCGTGGGGACTTCGGATCTCACCCCGGACTTCTCTTCTTCCCATCTGCAGTTGTCCAAGGTGAAAGCTGCGACGCTGCTTGCCTGGCTGAAGGAGAGAGGAGTCCATGTCAGCGGCAAACACAGGAAGGAGGAACTGATGCTGAAAGTCATGAGTCGTCTGTCTGAAACCTGAACCACCCAGGCACATGCTCACACACACTCAAGCCCAAACTAGCCGAAGTTCAGCCGTGTTAATCTTCCCTGTTCCAGAGCTGACCATGAAAACTTGTCCACTCCAGTGGAGCGAAGCATCTCGACCTTCCCACGGCTGAGATGCTGAAGATTTGCCAAAATCCAATCCTTCTGTAAGATACGGTCGCTTCATTTCCCACTGAGGTTTTCCCGCTCCTCCTTTGTTCCGTCTCATTCTGGCATAAAGTTTTACAGACACCAACGGCTGACTGACATCAGTTTATCTACCGTCAATGTGTTTACAGAGGTTATTTGATTTTCTCTCAAAGCCAGTGTCTTAGACGCGTTTACACATGCAGTCACATTTTCCTCGTGAAAGTATTTGACGAGATGTTAAGGGTTTTGCTTTTCTTGATAAAAATCGATTACTTTTTTTTTTTTTTTTTGCCAGCTATTATCTTTATGCTGCAATGGAAGTTGTTTGCTCTCTGTTCAAGTCCAATATGTTGTTCTTAAATGTAGCGGAACTAAAAGAAAGTTAGTATATCTGTTACTTTCAAAGAATATACTTAAGTACCGGTATGTGTTTTAGAGCAAAACAATAAAACTGTAATCTCCAACTGTTTATTTTTATGAAGGTGGTATTTTTTTTCAGGTTTTCCAATCTGCACACACAAGCACGCACCTTCGCACCCACACATAAACACACTTATCATGCAGGTGCCGTCACCCAGATTGTTCTTGGAAAGATTTCACAATTAGGACACAAAAAATAATCCATTTGTCTGTTTCCAGTGCCGCAGGGTCAGGGGGGACGCTGATGCCCGTCCATCCCAGAACCACATATGACCATCCGCTCTCCCCCGACAGCACCAAAGTTCTGCAAATGATCGATCTTTCCACAGCGAGTTCGTCCTTGAGGTCAGAATAAGGGGCGCCGATGCCCATCCAGCTGCACAACCACAGAGGGCGGACGTTTCCTGGAAAAGCAGTTGGATCCACACTTGCAGTGCCAAGATCGCTATTCGGAGACCGTCCAGGTATGTACCTGAGGTTCTTGCCCGTCCTAAATTCCTGCCTCGGCTACTCTGTGTTCATGTGCAGTGGCGATAGCGTTCTTTCCCCTGTGATTGGATGTTTGTATATCTGGCACTGTGACCGACAAGCCATCTGCCCATGTGGACAACTGGATGGCTGGAATTGAGGCCTCGAAATAAATCTTAGATTATTCGAATCACAGTTTTTGGCACATTTGTGGTTTTCCATTTTGGTTTGCCAACCCCTTCTCACCTCGGGACTCTGGCTCTCAGGGGACGACACGTTTCCTCTGACCGTAAGCGAGCATGGCCTGGGATTACTTTAATGCTCAGACACAGTGCGGTGCCGTTACCAGGGTGACAGCAAGGCGGCAGCTACTCAGCAGGGAGGGCAACACTTAGAAGCGATTCTCTAAATTAAAGATTACACGACATATTCTGGAAATTTAAATCTGCATCTTTTTTTTGATCCTTCCTGCTCAGTGGCTGCTGTGCACAGCGTCAGAAAATCACCAGACTAGGACTGCAGAAGTTAGAGTCCACCTCACCTTGGTTACCAGGTGTGATGCTGATGCAGAAAATGCTTTGTGATACTTTATTTAAAATCATTTCTCAACATTCCCAAAATTGATCAGGCCACCAAAGTATCAAAGTTTCACGCTTCAATGAAAAAGGAAATATTTCTCATGTTATCAACATAACATCTGTTGGCTATTTCAATTTCAACTTGAACATCTCAGCTGAGAGGATAACACAATTCCTTCGAATAGCTTCTTTTCCTTTCAACTTTTCCCTTCAGGGGTCGCCGTAGCAAATCAACCTCTTCCATCTAACCCTATTCTCTGTATCCTCCTGTCTCTCATCAACTTACTCCATCTCCCCTTTCACTACGTCCATAAATCTTCTCTTTGGTCTTCCTCGAGACCTCCTGCCTGGCAGCTCCAATTCCAGCATCCATCTTCCAATATATTCTCTATCCCTCCTCTGTACATGACCCAACCATCTCAGTCTGGCTTCTCTGACCTTCTCTCCAAAACATCTAACATGTGCTGTTCCTCTGATAGACTCATTCCTGATCCTATCCATCCTGGGCACTCCCAAAGAGAACCTCAACATCTTCATCTCTGCAATCTCTAGTTCTGCATCCTGTCTTTTGGTCATTGTAACAGTTTCTAGTCCATACATCATCGCTGGTCTCACCACTGTCTCGTACACCTTTCCTTTTATTCTGGCTGAAAGTCTTCTATCACATAGTACCCCTGACACTTTTCTCCACCCATTTCAACCTGCTTGGACCCGTCTCTTCACCTCTTTTCCACACTCTCCGTTACTCTGGACTGTTGACCCTAAGTACCTGAAATCCTCCAGCTTCTTGATCTCCACTCCCTGTAGCCTCACAGTTCCACCGGAGTTCCTCTCATTCACACACATATATTCTGTCTTGCTGCGACCAACTTTCATTCCTCTCCTTTCCAGAGTATACCTCCACCTCTTTAGATTTTTCTCTACCTGTTGTCTGCTCTCACTACAGATCACAATGTCATCCGCAAACATCATGGTCCATGGGGATTCCTGTCTAACCTCATCTGTCAGCCTGTCCATCACCACTGCAAACAAGAAGGGGCCCAGAGCTGATCCCTGATGAAGTATCACCTCCACTTTGAACTTCTCTGTTACCCCTACAGCACACCGCACCTCTGTCTCACAGCTAGCATACATGTCTTGCACCAGTCCAACATGCTTTTCTGCCACTCTTATGATTGAAAACTAGTGGGATCGACAAAGTTGCCTACTTTCGTAAAAAGTAAAAGCGATGGAGCTAAATATAGAACATATGAAGAAACAAGATATGGGGAGGTCTAGGGTGACGTCTGTTCCTGGGAATGAGATTTAAGAAAAAAAAATACCTACAGCCCTGTTGCGCTGCGCTGATGAGTATGAATGAGTGGAAATATTTGCTCTTTGTAAACATCATAATGGGGCCGTCAACCTCCCGATGGCAGACGTTTCATCCGAGCTAAATATAGCAACATAGTAGAAGACATCACGTCAGTTATCTGCTGGCTGCGGAGGAGATTTGTGAGTGTTTGGATATTGGCTGCCAAGTGCAAAGTTGATGTCAGTCTGGGAGTTCCACTCGAGCTGCCCTTTTTTTAAACAAAGCGAACTGGAGCTTTAAAAAAAAAAAAAAAAAAAAGGATTCTCTGTCAGTTCCAAAAAAAAAGTCTGATATAACCCGCTCACCCTTCATGTAGGAGTTAAATGTCATCTTTGAATTCAGCCTGTTTTGCATCTACATCATCTCAGGCTACCTTTTTCCACCTGCTCCACCTGCATTCCACCTCAACGCCTCTTCTCACCCCAAAGCCTTCCCCCCTGCCATGCTTCCAGGTCCAAATGCCAACCTGCGAGTGTGAAACGAGCGCTGAAAGAGCGTATTCAAAGCGCACAAAGACTGGGGCGGACCTGCAGTGACTCAAAAGCTCAGTGGCTACCACAGCAACGGACACCCCCCCCCATCCCTTTCGGTTCATGCAAAGAAGACTCAACATTGACAAAGAGGCCAAATTGCTCTGGATAAAACTAGCTATCTGTAATTGACTTACGGATTTCAGGCGGTCGTGAGAAAATTATGTTTCACGTAGACGGGAACAGAGGAGATGTGGAGAAAGGACTGAACCCAGACACAAATTCAACTACCTTAACAACAAGAGACTGGTGGACATGACAGAGCTGACTGGACCAAAGATGAGGCAATCAGCAATGATCGGCAAATGTCGCTGAAACACACAAGGCCGAGGGCAGGAAACCAAAGACTCTTAAGAAAAGCCAAAAAAAAAGCAATAAACCATCCAATGAGGTGAACAGAAAAAAGTCCCAGACTTATTTGTTGTGATTTAAAACACGGGAGTCCAAAATCAAAACCGTGGCAGGAACATCACGGCCGTCTCGAAGAATCCTCTGGTTAGCTGCTCGCAGGCCTGAACGCCGGGGGTCCTCGTGTGATGGGCTGGATCCTCATCCCCTCTTCCTTATCAGCTCTCCTTGGCAATGACAAGGTCACACGACTCGGGGGCGCCTCAATCAGACATCCCTTTTTTTTCTTTTCGTTGATTAAATTCGGAAGCATCGGATTCATTTTTTTTTTTTTCATAACGCTCCCTCAATGATGTTCTCATCAGGGAACCTTCCACTGAGACATTTCCTGGGGTTGCTATCTTTTTATTTGTTCACTTTTTGAAGGTCACTGATGGGTATTTTCTGTCCCCATTATTTACATTAGAAGTCTAGGGGCAAACTGTTTTTTGCGATTTTGTAGCCCATTATGCATTTGACTGATTGCATTTAATTCCAAGAGTCCTTTTCCTGATGAAATGTCCAAGGTCACCAGATAAGCAGCTTGCCCATTTTTAACTGAGCCTGGAAGATGATTGTAAATCAAATAGTTGGATGATTTGAGGGTATAAAATACACCTGCAGTTGAAAGCTGCCATTGCACACATATTTAGTATATAAAGTAATTATGAAAGAATCAACATGCACCCTCTGCAGGATCGTGGCTGGATACCCGCCAGATCCCCCCCACACATGAGCCCCCAGTCATTTTTGTTTCACTTGCTGTGTCGGATTAAGGCCCTCACTGAGCTCTGGGTCTGATTTAATGCAGACAATGTCCTGTCCCTCCTCCTTTAACAAAAAACAGCTGACCGCTGTTATCGTGGCGGCGCCGTCAGACCTCCCCAATTCTCTCTGGATTATTTGTCACTTCGCCGCCTGGGGCCGCCGAGTCGATAAAGAGGCCGACTTTGCCAACGCGGTGATCTCATGCCTCCGTCCGTCCCTCCGCGGGAGGATCCTGTATCGGATCGAGGCGTGACAGGTGATGTTCCCACATTTTTTATTTTTGTAAAGGTCCATTAAAAAAAAAAGTGGATAGTGTCCTGTTACTATAATGGGAGCCATTTGGAAGCCGGTGACAAGATGCGCTGGAAGTCAAACCTTTAATTCACGCATCACATCATGGGAACCTCTCCAATATCTACGCTGATTATCATGGCTAGCGGGTTCCCGGTCGGCTGGAGCCAAATCCAGCTGCCGCTGAGGCCGGTGGCCGAGTTTAACCCTGATTGATCACCTGTCGATCACAGGTCCGCAGCCAATCATTCTCCCTCTCTGCAGACCATTTCTTCTGTGGGAGAAAGATGGGGAACCCGGAGAGAACCCAGGCAGCAACAGGGAGAACGTGAAGACGCCCAAACAGGAGGAGCCCAGTCGACCACTTTGAATGAACCGGCAGCCTCGATGCTTCAAGGTAACCTTGCTGACTGCTGGTCTCCTTGAGTAAAATACTGCCACATATTGTGTTGTACCCACAGCCAACCGCAATCTGGATCGGCCTCAGCTTTCTGTCATGGTGGTAGACCAGACCTTTGCCCTGTTTCATGTGGCTCTGACGTTCATGCCAAATTTGTTTTTAAATGTATCTGTATGCGACTTTGCTTAGCTAGAGTTCAGAAGGCTATGGGATTTTCATCTCGCGTACACATACGTTTTTGATGCAAATGTTCATGTGGGAAAATCATGCGCAGCACAAATAGATAAGAATATAATTGACTCTTTGTTTCATACCAGAATGTGTTGTTTAAAAAGCATAAAGAATTAATTCTTTAAACACCTATGTTCACCCAGGGGCTAGTTTTACTAGCGCAATGCATGCTGGATTGATGACTTATGTTCACTTTGGCTTCCCGTGAGTGTTTTCTTTTGCTTGGTACGGAGCAGCATACACGGTAATAATGCTTATACAGTATATGGTTGCTTTTGGGTGCAGTTTCCAGTCCAAGGGAAATAAAAGGACTGATGCTAGTCTACACAGCTGTCTGAGGGACAAGAAGAGAAGAAAGGAGTGGGAAAATGCTTGTGGATGTTAACAACTTTAGTTGTGTTCTGACCGCTTCTCAGATGGATTTAGCTTAGCTAAGTTGCTGAAAGACTTCACAGGTGCTGCTAGTTTTAAACGGACAGCTAAAGCCAAATGCCAATCCTACAGTTTTCTTTCTCAAACAGACAAAATGTTCTCGGGAAACAAGTGAAGCCTGCTTAGAGAAGGCAGGAGACGCTGGATGTTACCCTGCAAGGATGCCAACAACCCGCTATTGCACAATTAGCATCTGATAACCAAAGACCGGGCACCGGCCCGATCATGGAGGACGCTGACAAGAGTCACCTGGTCAGTCAGCTCAACTCCGTAAGTCTACAGTGAACAGCCAGGATGGAAAGCAGAGCTCCTTACAAGAGACGTGCTCTCTGTTAGCATAGCAATGCCGTTAGCTCACGCACACCTGCATCTTTAGCCAACTCTTGCCGCTTAGCATCTTTATTCGTCTTCATTTTTAAGGTTGTTTTGTTTTCTATCTTCTATCCTCCTCGCTCACGTCTCGAGTCCAAATAGGAAGGGTTGCACACTTAACTGTGTTTGTGCCGCCAGGTAAAATGAACGGGACTGAGTCCAGGTCAATCTCGTGACATCAATACCCAGACAGCATTGCGATGTAAACAACAATGGCGGCCTACGGTTGTACCTTTTTTTTTACAATTTTTTATAAGATATGTTGAGAGATTTAATTGTTTTGGTACAAATATTGCTGAAGTTGGACAATAATGTCTTGGTAACCAGGGATATCTTAGCAGAGTGGGAACATTTTTTGCAAACCAGATTTAAAAAGATTGTTCGGGGCAAAGAATGCCAGAAGTCCCTCTAAGCAACATGCATGTTTAAAGAAAAAAAACGGTAAAAAACAAATTCTAACCCGCTATTAATAAATGTTAGTTTTGAGAAAAAAGGTTTTTCTAAAGATAAATTTGTGAGAAGCCTTTTTGTTCAGTTTTAATTGAATTGGTAATTTTGGTAAAAACAATGCTGTGCAAACTTTGCATAGAAGACATGAAAATAGTTCACAAAAATTGATTTTTTTGGGGATGTGGAATATTTAACGTCCAGAAAGTTTGGAAAATGTTTTTGGAGGCATTATAAATCCGATCAAAAGCAAGAATTTTTTTCAATAGACAGGTAATAAATATAAGCAGTTTTATTTTTCAAGATTTATGAATAGGTGGGACTGAATCAATTTTTAACCAAAAAAAGCCATTGTGAATTTTTCCTTTTTTTTTGTTCGTAGACTTTGCTGAACTTAGAGTTTGTGTGTGTGTGTGAGAACATGCGATGGTTTGTGATAAAGTAGGAGTCAATTGATCTGTGACAGTCACAGTAAATCTGGGTTGGCAGAGGTCTGCATGTGAGTGAGAGTGAGAGGGAGGGACGGGGGAAATTCAAATGTGCCCATGCGTAAAAGTGTTGCAGTTAGTCTCTGACTGGTCGGCCACCCTTACAGTAGACATCGACATCCACACGGCCTCCGTTAATCCGTGTGGAGTCTCATGTTTCCCACAATCCATTCCGATTGCTTCCCTACTCGGGAAAGTAAACCCCGAGCTTCAGGACACGCTGGTATTTGATATTTTAGACACGCCGGGAGTGTGTATGGTGTGTGAAATAACTGCTGTCAGACATTTTTATCATTTCACCCTCTTGACGGGAACACTTGAAAAGCATCTGGCCCGAATCCCCAGTCGCCGTGGACGTGTCCAATGCACACACTCGTTGGTTCTCTTGTAAATGTATGAGGTGAAGTTTGAAGTGTGGCAGAAACCCCTCCAGTCTGAAGAGCCTCTCAAGATTTCAAACTTAACTCTGCGCGGACCCGGAGTAATTACGAAGGCGGTCATCTCGATGTTGACATTCAAAACGAAATACCAGCCGGAGGTGCGGTTCGTTCACACGGGAATCTCCGTGGATTGGAAAAGTATGTATCCTAATATTGTGAAAAGGCTACTTTTTACACTTGCTTTGAACACTGCGGCTTAAACAATGATGCGGCTGATTTATGGATTTTTGGGGGACTAACAAGCTTCATGCCAGCCAAACATTTAGCCTTGTCTCATCGGACCAATGAAATTACCGTGAAATTGTGAGGCTGCTGGATTCCGAAGCTGAAGAAGATAACGAATGGTTTTAGTGTGCAGGAGGAAGGCCAAGATAGCGATCAGCTGCAGTAGGACAAAGCAGGGATGGAAAATTGATGGACTTCTCCTTGTGTTATTAATTATTAATCTTTTTAATCAGCCGTGTTATAGGCACTGTTTGGAAAAAAGCATTTCAAGTATCCATTCGTGGATGTTACCGATATGTATTTAATTAAACGTTAAACAAAAAGGTTTCTGTGTAAATATATGGACACTTGCGGCTTACAGACCAGTGCGGCCTGTAAATGTACACATATATTTATTTAGTTATTTTTAGCCGGCACGGCCCACATTCATTACATTTTCTACTCTTTATACAATTTTCTAGTATTATTTATTACTGTTATGTTTTTCTTGTAACTCTGGCTCAACAATTTCCTTCAGGATTTCCTTCCTTCAATAGTTTGGAAATTACGGACCTTTCATGAACGCTTACCAGAAAGTGCGGCTTATATTTTGACAATTATTTAATATGTTTGCACAGCATGAGGGTTTTCCAGCTACAGGCATGTTCTCCATCTCCCTTCCACGGTCCAAAAAACAGTTACCAGGTTCGCCAAAGACACTCAGTTGTCCGTAGGTGTGAGAGCGATGTTGAACGGTTGGATGTCTATATGATTGGCCCTATGATTGACAGGTGAACAGTCCAGGTTACCGGACAAAGGATGTTATGATGCTGCTAAGGGGACGCAGCAGATAATTTAACCAATTTCTAAACAAAATACAGACAGTCCTCAACTTACAGCGTTTCATGGTAATGTCGCCAGCTCCAATTTTTTTTTTTTTAATCAAAAAAGCTTTGTTCCGTCATTCCGACATATGGCTTTTGTGACGTGAAAACAAATTTCCCATGGAAACTAGTTTACGGGCGGAGCAGACGGGATAAGTTTCAAATCTTGAATACGTCGTTGCGCTGGTAGGAAGAGGCTTTGTTTGCATTTGCCGGTTGTACGCCATTCTGAATTAAGCTACATTCCCTTTTTTTCGTATGGGTGCTTTTTTTTTTTTTTTTTCTTTTTGGTGTTATGAGAGTTCTGACATATGTTACGCCATAGGAAAGGAATTCCTGAAACCCCTGTAGTTTTATTGTTCTCCCATTATCAGTCAAACAACTTTCCCGCAGCAGTCAGATGATGTCTGTTTCGCTGTGTCGCCCAGAGGACAGGTTGGGTCCTGGAGTCGCACGACCCCCCTTAGAGTCAATTTAAACCCTTCTCAGGGCTTAAATTCCTTGAATGCCAAGAAAATAAACATGTCCAGTCCCACTGGATCAGATTTATCAACAAGAACCATGGGAGTCTTCAAACAACACCTGTCATTGACATTTTGGAAAAATGTCTAATTGAAATGTGTGTTTAACCAAATCGAAACTCCTCGGATTAATTTCCTGAAAAGGACCATCGTAACGGGGATTACTAATGATGGTATTCCTGCATTACTACACTGCCAAAAAAGCAAACAAGATACACTCTAATGGTTTAAGGAGCAGGTTTCTGTTTCAGGGCAAATATGTACACGCAAAACTATTTTGGGAAATATTTTTCACACTCGTATTCAGATTCCTATCAACAAAATTTTACTTTCGTCACCCTCACCCCCAGCACTGCAACACTTTCTGAAGTATGATTACTAGATGTCGGTGATCAAGTTTTCGTGTGTAACAATTGATTTACAATAGACGGAATAAAGTTGTATTTCAGTATAATATTTTCAGAATATTTATATTAATATCAATATCGTGTTTGTGTTTTTAATTTATTTATTTTTTATTCGACAATCCTTTTTTTTTGAGGAGATAATAACTATCATATTTGCCTAGGACGATAAACTCCTCTGAAACCTATTGATAGCCCTTAAAAATACTTTGTAGGAGCTCTTGGAGTGTTTGCTCAGTAAACCTGAAAATTCCCGTCAAACCGCAAAGCAACCACACATACAAGCCCTTTGTTATCTGCTGCGGAGTATGGAAGGGAAAGAGAAAAAAAACAATTTTAAAAGCTGCTGGACAAATTTCAACATGCCTTTTTTTTATTACCTAATTCCAGAAACTTTGTGCGGAGAAGCTGGCGAAGTTTGTAAACGCAGAGATTGATCCAACACAAAGGCCCTTTTGTATCGGTCAGACAGAAAGTCAGAATGATGAACTGTGTGTTTTATAATCTGTGTGTGTGTGTGTGTGTGTGTGTGTGTGTGTGTGTGTGTGTGTGTGTGTGTGTGTGTGTGTGTGTGTGTGTGTGTGTGTGTCTCACAGGGGGCTTTATTGCTTTCTCCTAGAGTTTGCGGTCTGTGTGTAAATCCTGCTCCCCCATCGCTTTAATCCCTAAATCTGCGCGGAGGCTGACGCAGTGCATCCTTGCAAGGTTGGAAAAACGAACAGATTTGAACAAAGGTAAAGATGTTTGCACTTCAGACGTGAAACAAAAGATAAAGCTTTTAGATAAACATTCCAGTCAACACGTGCAGCGACCGCTAAAACAAAGGTGAAAACTAATGAAGTTTTGCACGAGCGCCCACGGATACCATCCTCATTTCAGACTTAACTTTCATTTAATCACTATCGATTCCGCTTATCCTGCACGCAGGCCGGGAGGGAGTGAGGCCTTTCTCGGCTGCCTTTGGGCCAGAAGCGGGTTCACCCCGGACCCGTCACCACCCAAATACAGAGAAATGCAAACTAATCGCTCTCATTCGCACGTTATATTAACTTACAGTGCAACCTCGAACGCCCCTAATCGCGAACAAATAACAAATTAACCGACAGAGTTTTCGACGCACGAACACAAATACAAACATACAAATTGACTCACAGGCTTTCTGTGTTGTGCTGCTGTAGCGGAGTGACAGACGTGTTTGCTACTCCGCGTTGTTTACATTGTTCTCCATTATGTCCTTTTGTAAGGTTGCTTTTTCTGTAAGTTAGCCCTTATTATGGCTTCCTACACAGTCAAAAGGTGCGAGTGATAGCGGTGTTAAGAATTGCAGTCTATCTGAAGAGAGAAATAAGAGCTAAACATGAGAGCGGTGTTGGTGTTGCAGATCACCGTCATAATTCAACCGTCTATACTGTTCTGGAAAACTAAGATGCGCTATCGATGGCTGATGTGGCTAAAAGGGCGACCACATTAACGAAGCCAAGGTCTAAAGTCTACGAAGAAGTAGAAAAGTGATTTTTAGTTTGGGCTGATAAAAGACTGCTTGAGATAGTGTTCGCGAGGATCTCATATGCAAGAAGTCTTTACATTTGCTGATTTAGTGAAGGAAATGCTGAGTACAGGTGCTGGCAAGAAGAGAAAGTACCCCAGAAACACAGTAATAATTAGATTAGCTTTAATTCTTGCCTGTATTTTTGCCAAAAGAACCCCATGAAAAAGTTTCAAAAGGGTACAGTATGTTTTCTGGGGAGCTTGAGAACGGATCGGTGGGATTTTCAATGATTTAAATGGGAAACATCGATTCGGTTCACGAACGTCAAAGAAAAAATTCAATGCGTAGGCTGAGGTTCTGCTGTATTCAAGATTTAAGATTCAAAGTGTCTGTTGTCAAAACCTGCTTCCCTGTACAATGACATTCTTATTTTGCTGTCCACAGTGAAGCCAGTTAGGTAAAAATACCCAAAACAAATTTCATCCTTATTATTGCAACAAGATGTAAACAGTGCAAAGACATGTGTGTATATATATTTGTGTATGTTAACAGGGTTATGAAGTTTCCTGCATGTTTAAATACTACTCACAGTTTCATCATGTGTGAATTATATGTAAATTATTTTTTGACGTTTTTCGAACAAATTGAAGCTGAAGTTCCATACAACCATAAGCTCTCATTCTTTACACCTTTTTTAACTGTCATTAAGGCTCTCGATTTTTGATCCTTTTTTACATTGAACTGATTAATTTATTATTTATTTAAAATTTGGCATTAAGAATCATTAATCGCCTTTCTTTTTCACAGCGAGTGAGAGCATGATGGAAAATCTAATCTGGATAGGTAAATATCACAAACCTCAAAAAAAGCACCTTTAATTAAAAGATGAGTCCACGTAAACTGGGTGTGAACACAGTAAAAAAAAAAAAAATACAAGAAGACTTATCTTGCAATTCGATATGAATCTGTTAATCAATCAGTGAATTGCAATTAATATTTAGTCCAACCAGGAACAAAACCAAAATGTAAAAAAAAGGGTGAATAACAACCTGAAGACCCATTTTGACTTTCATCCTTCTTTCGCGTCCAAAATTAAGGGAGCCCCGACCAGACACGTCTGCACAACAACACGCCCCGGCAGCTTTTGATGAAGAGGTTGCTTCAGCTTCAAGAGAAGACCTTCCTCTCCCTTGTTTCATGTCTCATCCCTCCTTTTCTGTGATGTTGAGCTGATTAGTGCGACCTCCCTCTTTCACCGCCAGCCCTTCGTCGCACTTTCATCCCGTCTTCCGGCTCGAGTTTCCCTTCTTACTTCGTACTTCTGTTCACCCTGACTTCCTCTTCATCTTCTTGTGCCGCCTCCTCTTCCTCCTATTCGGCAAGATTTGAGACTTTTGCTTGGTTAACGTAGTCGCCCCTTTAGCTACATCAGCTGTCTTTAGCGCATCTTTGTTCTTCAGAATTGTACAGACGGTTGATTTAGCCGTGTCGTAAAGCTTGGCGGAATCTGTAACACCAACAATTTTCTCACGTTTATCTTTTATTCCTTTCTTCAGATCGACTGTTATTCTTAACCCCGCTTTCACTAGCAGGAGCCATAAGGAGGCTAAATTTATATTGTAGCACGAGAACTCAACGATGACTGATGTAAACAACGGAGTGGAGTAGCATGCACGACCGCAGCGACGCTACAACGCTGTTTGTCGTTTTTTTTGTTTGTGAATCATGGGTTGATTCAAATGTTCAAAAACTTTGTTTGTTGGCCTATTTGTTCTTGATAAGGGGCGTCCGTAAGGTTCTACTATGTATGTATGTATATATGTGTGTGTGTGTTTATATACATAGCTAAAGGAATTAGCTTCACAATATTATCTTGAGTATCAGCTTGATTTATCTTAACTTTGCCAAAGAACCTCATGAACATAGAGACAGTATTGTCTAAGGATGAGCCAGAAATGATGTAAAGTTACGTAAGAATTGAAAAACGGAGCAATCGCCCGAAAAGACGACCAAATTTAAAAACACCCCCCTCCCAGATCTGCATTCACCGAATCCAGATGCACAGAGGAACCCCCGCCACTTTGAACAGTTTGAACCCCGTGGCGACTTTTTCCCGAATGGAAAGTCCAGCGCGGGGAGAAACGGCTCCGGCTTCGCACAAAGTGAGGCGGAAAATACGGTGAGAGCTGAACTTGGCAGCGGCATCGGAAGTTAAAGAGCCTTAGATATGTAAATTCGCTGCCAAGCGCTCTCTGAGAAGACGTGGTTAATGGCGCCCAGCCTCCCGTCTGGCCTCCGGCTCTTTCCCGCTCGGTGCCAATGCACCAGCAATTTTGTCCGCTGCCTTTCCACTTCCTCCCGGCGTCTCTCCTATTTTTTTTTCCCCCCTCCTGGTCCAGATGACGGAGCCATCATCCCCAGGTTAACTCATCCCACTCTTTTGTCGCCCTCCGTCTTCATCTCCTCTTATTTCCGCGTAAACAGTCAAATGGGTCGGAGGAACAAGGAGCGACTGTCGGGGTCGGACAGAGACGCTTGCATCCCGGGGACACCGCCTTCCCGAAAAAACCCAGGCGAGATGATGGCCTTTCTTTCAATTTGTTTTCCTGTCACTTTGAGGTGCCACCTTTACATCTTGAGAAAATGACATCCTGCTTCGAGGGTCTTTGAAATTTGAAGAGCTGGAAAACCAGCGCGGCGTGCAAGATGCCGATATCGCCTTTCTAGATCGAATGGAATTGTCTCAATTCACGCTTTCACACTCACACACACACACACACACACACGCAAGGCGCAAACTGCACTGCAGGTGTTTTGCTCAAGGGCATTTGGGTATGCATACAGGAAGAACCGCGAATCGACCAACTGAGCTGGAGCCAGCCTAGCTTTAGCTTCAATCCTGCTAAAATTTAAAGTTTACACAATCAAGTGTACAGTCACGACTTCTCATTTTTTATGCATCGCGTGTCAATAACACGAGATGAATTAAATCTGATTTAAATGCACTGTATTTTTTTCAGCGTAAAAAAATACTACTATCTTTATTATTTTAAATTTTGGTTACATATTTTAATCCTGTGTTTCTTTCGTCTTGCCTCCGTTGTTTTTGGTCCAGGGCCTGTGGGTGTTGGTCTGCAGGCCAAAATATATATATACATATATATACAGATTCGCTTCATACTCAAACTCATAACTCGTGTGGGGGGAAAAAAAATGAAAGAGCCAAGTTTAAAAAGCCTCTTCTGAAAGAGAATAAAACCGTTTTGATCTCGCCTTGCAGATGATATGTCAGATATCAAGGTCGGATTCTGTAGACTCTGATGATATCTGCCGTTCTGACAGTCCGGCTCAGGTGCTGCTTGTCTCCCAGCAGGCGGCGAGGAGTCTCCCGCCGGGCGCGCCGCCGTGTCCGTGAAGACGAGTGACTGCTGCGAGGAGCCGGACAATTAAAGCGGATCGAATTGCCTTCCTCGCATCGATCGGCCGTTGGCCTCCCGACCGAAGTCCCCGGTAATTAGAAGGCGCTCCGGCCAGGCGGACGGCCGGCATTTTCTGAGTTTAGCTCGAGAAACATCGTTAAAGGGCTTTTTTATTATTAACCGGACTTGTTGCATCGATTCACCCTCAAGCGTCTCCTCCTCTCCGGGGGGCCAAGACACTCCTTCGTTCTCAAACGCAGCAAAGTTTGACCTTCTTGTCCTGATTCATCAACATTTATTTTTTGATATCACTATTATGGTGTTATGGAGGACCGCTTAAATAAATAGTCAAAAGATGCATAACATTAAGTTAAAACCGGGACATCTTCTCGTATTGTGGATTCTGAAAAAAAATCCACATCTTAAAGGCTTGGTTTCAGCGCCAAAGCCGAAAAAAATCCACATTTTAAAGGCCTGGTTTCAGTGCCAAAGCCGGACGTGACTAACTTCCCAAATACCTGCAAAATATCCATCATCTCAGATCCAGGGAATTAATGGGAAGCAAATGCTTCCTATTTCATCCAAACGCAAAAAAAAACAACGAAAAATGTACATTTCCAAGTGGAGCTTTTGTTTGTCCACCTTACTTTATTTGCTGCGCTATAATCCATCATGTCCAGGTGGAATAGACGTTCCAAGATATATGTTGTTTCTTTTTTTCCCAAGCCATTAAGTCAGGGTTTCGCCACAGACATTTGTCTTTATCCACATTAATCATTGCTGGAGACTGGAGCAAAAAAAAAAAAAAAAAAGTGTTGCAACTTTTCCTGCACTTTTCCTGAAGTGAAAAGACATAACCCAGCTCCTGATCACGAAAAGGGGTTTCACTCCAAGCAAAATAACACGAGGGGATGTGGTGAAGGACAATTTCTGTACCTTTTTTAGAGAACTTTTCCAATCACGGTCCGCGAGGCAGTCAGGGACCCTCGACATTTAACACCAAAAGGACTTCACCGCTAATCTGGTCTGTAGATGTAAATATCGTCATGATCCGTTGCCTTTTCTTTTTACATTTTCAGATTCATTTTTTGGGGTCTTTGTACTCCTTTTTCGATTTTTCCCGAAAAATGTCTTACCCCTGCAAATAAATCATTTTGGTTACGAGTGAATGGCATCTCTTGTATAACACTTTCTTGCAGGCTTACAGTGAGAGCTGCCATTCGGGCGCTAACCAGGCCATGGGAAGCAACTGGAGGTTCAGTGTCTTGCCCAAGGACATGCACGGCTGCCACAAATTACTGGTAATCAGGGAGGACTCAAAAACAAGAGCCTCAGTGTCACTGGTTGCCGGGTCATGGTTCACTCAATCCTCACATCTTCCCCACGCGTCCTGACAAACCTCTATGCATCTGAAGATAGGAGGCTGTTGACTTGAGACTGGAGTGCCAACCTCCATCAGGTTGAATCCCTAAGTATCCCAGCTGGTTCCCTTTGCATCTGGAAACTGGAGTGCGAACCTCCGGTGGGCTGAGTCCCTACGTAGCCTCACCTGTTCCCCATGCATCTGGAGACCTCTGAGCTGAGACCAGAGTGCGAACCCCTGTTGGGATCAGTCCCTACATAGCCTTTCCTGTTCCCTACACATACGGAGGCCATGGACAGGAGAGTGAACCCCCATGAAGTTTAGTATCGCCGCTTGTTCCATGTGCTCTAGGAGACTGGAGTGTGAACACCCGTTGGGTTTAGTCCCTACGTAGCCTCACCTGTCCCCAATGCATCTGGGGACCACTGAGCTGAGACCAGAGTGCAAACACCTGTTAGGGTTAGTCCCTACGTAGCCTTGCCTGTTCCCTACACATACGGAGACCATGGACAGGAGAGTGAACCCCCATGAGGTTTAGTCCCTGAGTATCACCGCTTGTTCTCTGTGCATCAGGAGACTGAAGTGTGAACCCCCATTGGCCTTAGTCCCTACATAGTCTTGCGTGTTCCCGATGCATCTTGGGACCACTGAGCTGAGACCGGACTGCAAACCTGTTGGGCTTAGTCCCTACGCACCCTCACCTGTTCCCTATGCATTTGGAGACCATTGACTGGAGACTAGAGTGCGAACCCCCTTCGGGTTTAGTCCCAGAGTATCCCCTCTTGTTCTCTACCCCTACGGACACCATGGACAGGCGAGTGAACCCCCATCAGGTTTCATCGCCGAGTATCACCATGTGTTCCCCGTGCCTCAGGAGACTGGAACGTGAACCCCCATTGTTCTTAGTCCCTATGTAGTCTCGCCTTTTCCCTATGCATCTGGAGACTGCAGACCAGATACCGGAGTGTGAACTTCTGTCAGATTTAGTCCATAAATATCCCTGCCAGTTCTTTATGCGTGCGAAGACCGCTGACCTGAGATCGGAGTGTGAAGCCCCATCAGGTTCAGTCCTCATGTATCATTTGTTCTTTATGCATCCAAAGATTCTGGAGAGTAGTTTGGAGTAGTCAATAGTCTGGAGACTACTGACTGGAGACCCCTGGTCAGATCAGCAGCATGCAAGATGCCACCGCGCCTTTTGTTCGGGCTGGAGAAAGAACTCTATCCCTGTTTATGATGCAGAGTCTTTGGTCTGTGTGTGGATCTGAGCAGCAACCTGTAAAAGCGCACAGCGCACAGCCACGACTGAGCCGGGAATCAAACCTCCAACGTTCCGATTGGGCGAACTCGCACTCACCCAACTGAGCCACATCGGTAAAATGATAGATGCATTTTATTAGCTCTAAATTTAAGAAAAAAAATGAACCGAGTGATAAATTGGCTAACCATGTTGATGCTCATCTTTTTCTTTCATTCTGCAGGGCCCCCCCAGGCTTTTTTTTTTTTTTTTTTTTCGATCCAAACCGGGAGGAACTCGTCGAGAAAATTACAAGAACGCCTGCTGCGAGACAAATGCCCCGGCCTCCGACGGCTGGTCGGAAGACACGATGAATGTCTGAGAAGGGGAGGTGATTAATTAGGAGTCCTGGAGGAGCCGGGCCCTGATTGATGATGAGGAGCGGGAGATGAAAGCGGCGGCCTGAGGCTCCCCGCCGAGCCTCTGTGATCAAACTCTCAATGTGAGTCGGACGAGCCGCCGCTCTCCTCTGCCTTTTACCCACATGTCACTTATTCTCCGGCTTTGTCAAACTTTTTCCGCTTTTTTTTCAGACAGCGCCGAGAGCCTCAGGCGTTCACCGCGGAGAGTCATTTCAATTTTTTACTTTCTTTCGCTGCAAATTATTATATCCTTTCTAGTTGGTTTAGAGGTGATCTCTATACTTTTTTTTTTTTTTTAATTCTCTTCTCATTTGTCTTCAATTGCCAATTTTGGAAGGTCTTGCAAACGTTTTAGGTGTCTTGGACAGGGATGAAGTGCTGAACTGTAGTTTCCAAAGTCAGTGAGTCACTGACTGAATGTTAAGAAATCTTGTCGGTGAATAATTATTTCCAGATTCCCTCTCTGAGTTAGGCTGAATGAATTACAGAACAGAATCAATACGTTAATACACGAAACAAATTTTACGTTTTTAGATTCTTTCTAGTTGATTTTCAAGGTGGTTTCATAATATATTATTATCTATAAATATAACATATTTCTCTGTCTTTTTTTTTTTTTTTAGATCTTTCTCTCGGTTTTCAGGCATTGCCACTTTTGGATGGTCTTGCAAATTTTTCAGATGTCTGTGCTGAATTGTAATTTCCAGAAGGCCTTCGAGTCTTAATTTCACAGATAGCAGGAAAATATATTTTATTTGATTTATCAATTATTTTGGCATGAGTTAAGTTGGATGAATTACTAACAGAATTATTACATGATTACCCAAAAACACATTTCAGATAAATAAATGTTAAAATTGAGTTTAAAAAGAATAAATATCTTATGATCTTATTAAGCCATAGTTCTTTTATTTTTAGATTACTTTTCCTTTTACATTATTGGCAATAATGGACTATTTCTGTTCATAAAGGTCTCTTAGATTATTATTTTCTCTGTTCTCACCAATGTGGGACGCAGTTGTGGAGGGAAGAAGTTTAGGGACTTGCAAAAAGTTTCCCTGGCATGTTGAACCCTTTGTTTACAAGCCATTCTTAAGGGGTATAGCTAGCATGTAAGCCGTTAACATGCTAAAAAAAAAAAATACAGCTTATATTGTGCAACAATCAACAACGTAATTGTTGGACAGCACCTGGATGCTAACGTAGCAGATCGCTCACATTAAAAGTGGAAGGTGAGCCGCTAGTGTTAGCATCAAACTTGCGACATTAGCCTGAAACGTTCTGCCCCGGTAATGTTAGCAAGATTGTGGGCAAGAACTTTTTTGGTTTGAATGAAGATACATTTCAGGTCAAAAACTACAGTAGCCCCTTCATGACCATCAACGGCGTGCAACCATATTATCTATATCACGTAATATATTACACCATATGGTGTTGGGGTTTATGTTGATGCTCGCAGCTATTGCTCATTAAACAGACGTTTTACCGTCAACCGGGTGTTTTCCTTATCTAAAACGCTACAATATTATGGTTATAATCTCGACTTGATTGAAGGGTCATATAATTAGAAATATTTACATCTCACGATTGAGCTCGGGGAGCTGACGCAGCTGAAATATTTTCTCATTAAAAGCACCTCCGGATGAGTAGCCTGGGGTCGAGGTCTGAAACCAGACTCTTGTCAGGTGGACGGGGGCCCGACCCGGGCCAACAGCAGCCCGAGGCCAACGCAACGTGACACCAAATGTTATTTTGACCCTCTGAACTCCGAGGGGGCGACGGTTATACAGGTCACAACCCCTCCCCGCGCCTCGAGGGACTCTGGGAATGTATCGCATCAGGGATATTGAGGGCTGGTTTGAGAAAAAAAGAAAATACAGCTGAAGTTGGAAAAGAAGGATTTATTTCAAAAGCTGGGTTCTTCTTTAGCATCAAGGAATGATCTAAAAATCAGAACGGTTTTTGAAAGGATTTAATCACAGCCTGTGATACAATTTAAGCACAGAATCATATTAATTAGACAGTTTTATGTTTTTTAGCAGTTATCTTATGACCAACTCAATGTCTGTGATGATATACCTTGTACTACATCGCCTTCAAAAATGGTTTTGTTTTGTACTGGAAAATGACTGGAAAATTATTATTATTACAAATTATTTCAAACAAATAAGCTTACTCTAAAAGCTAAAATAAAAATAAAAAACTACCCAGAATTAATGGGCATAATCTTAGGAATTACCACAAATCGGCAACAGTTGATAGAAATAAATTATATTTTTCTTCAGCTCCGTCGGGCCACTTTCCTGAATAAAATCCTGATCTGTCTAGTGATCAGAACCTGCTGATGTTTCATGCCTCCCACCCAAAACCTCCAGGGGTCCCTAAAACCCTTCTGATTTCATGTCATACACAAACAATACTATATTTATATGTAATGCACGTCTAAAACTGTTGCTTCTTGTCTACAGAATCAGCCGCAGCGCCATCTTGCTGTAACCTGTTCGAGACAACAGGGGGCGCTATTTGCACCATCCAGCCAAAGGTAGGCTGCTTAAGTGAATTTACTTTTTTTGCCCTCATCCGATTGGAATCAGGGTGTAAGAAAAGTCGTTTATGCATTAATGAAACCGACTTTCTGAAACTTGACTTTCTGCGGAATCAATTAATCCAGGGAAGGTTTCGTCCTGGTCCGCAGTTTATCGCCCGTTATGGAGGATGTGCTGAGCGGAGCTGAAATGCTATGTTGGCGGCGAGGAAACGTCTGCAGGGAGCTACAAACTTTACGGCTCGGGATCCGTCTCACCTTCGCATTTCTGCAGAAGCCATTTCAGACTCGGCGCGGAGCTCCAACCTGCTCCGAGCCCGGGACCGTCGGGACGCCCCGCAAGGTGAGGGTTAATCGTCGGAGTGGCTTCGAGCTCCGCTGCCCCCCGAGGCCCCCGCCCCAACCCCGGGTTCAATTAACGAACCTCAGATAACCAGTGGGACGTTAGAAAGTCATTTCACAGGCGGTAAACTCGGGCAAAGAGGAGGGTAAACCTTCCTCCCATCCCAGAAGAGAAGCCGACATTACGTCCCTCTCATCCACGCATCAATAATCCATAATCTCTGTGGTCGCTCAAACACGACCGATATCCCGATCTTCTCTGACAGCGGTCCGAACTTTTAACGTCAGGATGTCTGATGTCCGTCATTCATTTCAACAAACGTCGGAATGTCGCAGGTTATAAAATTGTGTTGCTAAAGAAACAAAATCCATCATTTTCCGAGCACCCAGATCAGGGGTGGGCAATTAGTTTGACTGACGGGCCACATTTCTTATTTAATTTTCATGCACGGGCCAACTTGGTATCATGTATATTGAACAAAAGGAAAATTGCTATTTAAATATGTAAAATCTGTGGCATTTTATTTCAACTTTAAAATCATGAATGATCAAAGAGATGACATTTTGTATGTTGATTGAAAATACTTAAAATTAAATGAAAATATTCAAAGACAATAGTTTGGCGGTAAAATGCCTGATCCAGATGCTAACTTCCGCAAAAGATATTTCAATTCTATATTTCGTGGCTTCATTGGATTGTACATGTAATTTACGGTTTGATTTCATTTTGAGATTATTCAAAATGTTCAATAAATCATATCCCTGAGACATTTTTCCATTTAATTTAAAAACATTTTCACTGAGTTTTATATCAGAATCAGTATCAGACTCGCTTTAATCGCCAAGTATTTCTGCAACTACAAGGAATTAGCTTTGGTTAAAAGGTGTTAACCTGACAACATGTAACAGGTATCAGATACATTTAATAAATTATCATATTTAATTGATTTTTATTTTTATTGTTTGTGATTTTTCACTAATCTAAATGATTTATTGGATACTCATAACTCATTACAGCCAGTTTTTACCATTATTATCATCGTATTATATTATTGTAAAAATGATTATAATTCTAATTATCATTATTCATTCATATTAATATCATTTAAACCCACTTGTCTGTAGAGGTCCAGTTTGGGAATCCACTGTTGTTAAATGGTTGTTGCTCTATGATGGTTACTCTAGAAGCCAGCTTACCTCATCTTTTCCTCTTTATTTCTAAATAGTTGTCCTTTTTCCGAATGTATCACACAGAAAACATTAATAAATGGGTTTGGATTTCTTTAAAAAAGAGTTGGGGAAAGCTCTAAATGATCAAGGGCCTGTTTGAAGAGAAGTTACATAATCTAAACAGAAGCAAATCCCAAAAAGAAAATAAAAAGGAAATAAATGAGAAAGCCCTTTTTAATTTACAAATTATTTCCTGTAAACAATCAGATAGTTTACCATTTTTGCGGTTATTGTAACACAAGAGAAAAACAAAGATGGGATGGATAAATGAAAATACCAGGAAAGCAACTTTTTCTCAGAAAGGCTGCACACAAAGTCCGCCTCAGCTCTAAAAGAGATTTTATTTTTCATCGTAACTGTAAACATGAAAAAAAATGAAATCAACCTCAGTTAACAGAGGAATCCTGGTGGCGGAGGATCTTTTGTTCCTCATCGCTTTTCACAAATATGAGAATGTGAACCTGGCTCGTTGTCGCTGACCTGACCTGCTCATTTGAACACGGACAGGGTTCCGAAGAGAATAAATTTTGCCCAGTTAGCGAAGCAAAAATGGAAGAGTGGTGTTTCAATCGACTTTTAAAATGAAGCTAGATCATTCATGAGCGGACCGTACTGAATAAGTTGAGCAAAAAACATACATACCTAATAATAAAGAGAGAACATATGAATTGGAAATTTGTGCTAAAGAAATGATCAACATGTGATATTTTGAAAAGGCGGTAAGCAGGGCTCTAGAATTTGTACTTAGTTCATTGATAAAATAAAACCCGACAATTACCAACACTGATGAAAAATGCTGCAAAAGTAAAGGACAGGGTGCCAAGAGGGGGACTGCGGCCCTGTGCAAGGAGGTCCAGACTGGCAGAGAAGTATGCTGGAGTGGTGCAGGACTTGTATGACAGCTGCGAGACAGCGGGGAGGCTAGCTCGAGATGTGACAGAGGAGTTAAAGGCGGAGGCGGAAGTGCACGGGGATCAATTTTGAGCCCCTTCTTGTTTGGAGATGGACAGGCCGACAGATGAGGTCAGACAGGAAGTGTGTAACCTTGACATGGACTTGTGATGTTTGCAGATGACATTGTGATCTATGGTGAGAGCAGGGAACAGATTGAGGGAAATCTACAGAGGAGAAGGTATGCTCTCAACTGCCAGACAGGAGGTCTACAGGAAGACCAGAGTGGAGATTGGTGGATGATAAGATAAGATAAACTTTATTGATCCCCATAGGGGAAAATCCTTTAGGAAAAGTAAAGGGAAAGGGATTTTCCCCTATGGAGAGGAAGAAGAAGACAGAAATGTTGAAAAACAGCCTGATTTGTAATAATTTACAATTTTTTTTTTCACCTATCGTGATTCTAATTTCAGGTCTGATTAGCGATGCCGGTGCAGGTTCCTCCAAAAAAAAAAAAAAAAATCAAATTATTGTGGCAGGAAGGAACAACTTGTGGCTCTACTGGGTTTTGTTTTCACCATCGGTTAAAGTGAGGTTTAAAAAAAAAAAAAGAACGACAACTACGACAACATTCATCACAGAGAAATCAGACGGACATAGAAAATGAGGTAAATCACAGCGAACGGATGTCGATTATTCTAATAACCCTCACCTGCGTTCTAAGCTCCAACCTTGCGGGAATCTCAGTGGTACGTTCCTCTCAACTGGACAACTTGGTTTAAATGACTTGGAAAATTCCATCTTCCCCAAAGCCACGTACCAGCAGCACCCGGCTTCTTTTTCATTTTTTAATTTCATTTCTTTTTCATCGTCACAAGTGGCGAAGTGGCTTCAGTTTTTAGCGGAGGGGCGGCGCATTAGCCGAGGCTTCACCTCCCGTCGGTTCTGAACAATCGTCACCTTCTCTGGTGTTCTCAGATCGCCGCCGCCGCCGCCGCCATCGGCTCGACCTCGGAGGTCACCGCCTCTTCGAGACGGCCGGGGGGCTCCGGTGCAGCTGCTCGGCAGGAAATTCGAAACCTCGGACAGAATTCTACAGCAAAAAAGTGATTTTTCCCTTTTTCTCTCTTTCTTTTTTTTTTTTCTCTCCATTCAACAGGCAGGAGAATCTGGGCGCTGCGGGGGGTATTTTATGAATGAATATCCATCCGAAGCGAAACTTTGAAGGGCTCCCAAACCGCCGAGCTGAATTGTCGGGGGCGGCCCGACGTGATGAAATCGGCTGTTGCCATGACGACGGGCCACATCAAGGGGACTGTAAATGTGCTGCGGGGAAAAAAAAAAAAAAAAAAAAAAGGGAAGTGCCGGTCCATCAACCGACTAAACAGGGCGGCTTGTTAAAAGAGGTGACCGAGGAGCGCCGGCGTGGGAACTCCACGGATTGATGGCAGCTTCGATTTACGGAACGGGGACGGAAAACACGGCGGCGGAGGTAAAAGTGTCCCCTCACAGGTAGTATTTGCTTTAGATCCAGATTTTCCCAGAAAGGCTCCGTAATCTCTGTCCAATTCTTTATATTGACTTGTAAGCAAACCTGTAAAATCCAATGTTTTTTTTTTTTTTTGTTTGTTTGTTTTTTTGAGAGTCTCCTCCTCGTCTTCAGAAGTTCAGCGCCGTGTGTGTGTGTTCCCGTGACTCCGAGGCCCTGCCGCCTTCCCCCGAGCTGCCGCTTTCCTGGAGGAGGCGGGTCAGGATGTTGAGGAGGCGGCGGTGGATTTCTCGCCCGCCGTCGTCGTCGCCGTCCCGTCCGTCCTCCGGCCCGCCGTCCTCCTCCGAGCACTCTTGCACCGCTTGCTGCAGCTCCACCTGCCCACACGCACACCACCGAAACGTAACATTGCTAAACGTTAAAAATAAATTTTCCATTATTCTCCTGTGATAAATACTTTTATTGTTCATATTCTCTTGTTTTAAAGGTGCCATATTTTACTCAGTAAGAATTCTATTCATACTCCATCTTTTTCATCAATTCTTTCCCTTATATTTCTCCTGTGGGTTTTATTCTCTGTATGATTTGGCATTTATATTGGGATATTTGACAGATATTATTATTAAGTGACATGAAATTGGAACACCTCTGGTCTTGTTTAAGAGGTAGGAAAACTACAAAAAAAAAAAAAAGTCCATTGCGTTAACAGAAAAAGAAAAAAAAAAATCTTAGCACATCCAAGGTAAACAGTGAGCTCACTGCGGTCGGAGTGTTCGTACAAGAATTATAGAGGTTTTGTGCTGAAAGATCAAAATATACAAATATACCGAACCAGAACTGCAGCTGTTGGTAAAATGAGGTTGATAATGGCCTTTGGGGAAAAAAACTGCTCATAAAGACAACTCTCGCCGTCATTTATTCCAGGAAAACAGATGAAGATCACCAACCGGATCCCCCTCTATCCCTCTTTCTCTCTTTCTTTCTCTTTTTCTCTCTCTCCCTGGCTCCTGGCCTTGACACACCGCTGTTTTCCGATGCTTTCCAGCACGCTGACAATCCCTTGAAGTCAACGTTCTTCAGAACGCGTTGTGTTCACAAGGACCGACGGCTTCCTGTGCAGATAGAATCACGGCGCTGTTATGACGTCACTGCTGCTCCATTTTCAAAGCCCTCAAGGTTGTTTTTTTTTTTTTTTCCAAACAGAAGAATGTACTCTGAAGATCGGAGTTTGTCACATTACCGCGAGGCAACGTTCCTCCTGAACCCGATTCACCCTGGCAGTCTCCACGTTCGTGTCGGAGATGCGCTTAATGGCCCGACCTGAGACGGCAGATCGTCCCGAGCTCACACCCTTGCAGTGGGAGCTAGGATTCAGAGACTGAAATTTGTTAACGCTCATGAACGGTATGCCTGAACGGAAAAAAGAATCCAGACCTGAGGACTACAATTCGAGTCATAGAGGGCGAGTATGGAGCCGGAGGTATCTTTCTATGCAGATGACCTTCTGCTCTACGTTCCACAGGTTGTTGGCCCAACCAGCACCTGAGAAGGGAAGATAGGACCTGGACTAATCACCCTGACAAGAATTCACCATGACCTGGATGACTGAGAACCTCCGCTGACATCTCATGAACTTGTTAGATTGGGTTGTAATGTTATTACCCGGGCGACCCTTCTTCTCCAAATTAATCTTTTATCCACCCGATGGAACTCTAATCCTGCTGGCGTTGGGACCCGAGGCCAATCGGAGCTGGGGCATCTAGACAAGACCGAGCCGCTCTTTGTTCAGGTTTTTTCAGGAAAGGTTGTCCGCGTAGAGACCTGGCCATCACCGTCGACAACACCGTGATAAGGCCAACCACAACTGTGAGAAACCTGGATGTGATCCTCGACAACCAACTGTCATTTTCAGCGAACATCCCAGCAGTCGCACGTTCCTGCAGATTCCTCCTCTACAACATCAGGAAGATTCGCAGAATCTTCACAGAGGATACGGCGTCTGGACTGCTGCAGCTCCCTCCTTGCCGGTGCCCCAGCGGTGACCATCAGGCCTCTGGAGCTTATTCAGAAAGCGGCAGCCCGCCTGGTGTTCAACCGTCCAAAATCCTCCCACACAACTCCACTTCTTATGTCCCTCCACTGGCTCCCGGTAGCCGCCAGCACCAAGTTCAAGTCCCTGGTGCTCGCCTACCGGACAGTGAATGGGACAACCCCGTCTTATCTCCAGGATATGGTCAAGCCACATGTCCCTACCCGTCCCCTCCGATCTGCCACCTCTGGGCGACAGTCCCCCCCATCACTCAGAGCCCCCGGCTGCCGATCGAACCGGTCTGGGCTCTTCTCGGTCTTGGCTCCTCAGTGGTGAAAAAAAACTCCCGAAAAAGGTCAGAACAGCGGGGTCGCTTCCCATCTTTTGGCACGAGCTGAAAACATACCTCTTCACCAACCACTACCCCGCAAAAAAAAAAAAAAAACGAACAAATGGATGGATGGATGGATATGGTTTTGAGATGGCTATTTGATAGAGTGGTCACTTCTGACTTGCGACTACTAGTACTTCGGATCTTCGGTGACTGAATTGCTCTTTTTGTAAGTCGCTTTGGATAAAAGCGTCAAATGACTGTGATCTAATATAATAAGCGAGAGGCGGGGTTAAACCCGAACCTCTTACCTGTCAATCACGAGGCCACATCCCACGCCTACTTCTACACAAAGCTGTAATAAGGTCATTTCAGCCTCTGCTCGTCTCTTCCGCGTTATGTTTGTGCATGTTGCGCTTCACACGTCCCCACTAGCAAAATACACCCAAATATCTGAGTGAAGCGTCAGCGGCGCTGTTGCAACCTGATGGATACAGCTTTCGGGCTTGGGATGCAATAATATCGCCGGTTTGCTCAATATTATACTAATAATATATTTTGGATGTGTGGGTTTTCTTTGCTTCTTAGCGGTGAAATGGAATAGAAAGAATGTTGGGAAAAGAGACTCACCTGCAGGGGGAGCCCTGCTTTGGCGCCCAGCAGCGTCGGGGAGAACCACGGCCTGAAGATCTTCTCGCAGATCACCTGAGGACCAGCGGAAACCAGAGGAAATGGAAGGAAGAGATGACCGAGGAGTGAGTGTTTTGTTTTTTTTTTGTTTTTTTTTTGTTTTTTTTTTCAAATTGCATTTATGTTGATGACGCCTCATTTTTCATCGCCAACATTTCTCAAACAAACATTAAATCCCGGGATCCACAAATTCTTGGGTGGAAAAAATTAATTTTTTCAAGAAATCGTATTAAATATAAAATTTCAAAAAGAATTATTTTTGCCTTATATTAAAAGCCGTGACAACCTTTGTTAAACTATTAATTGTGGTTTTTTTCGTGCCTCACAAATAAAGAGCAACAGCCTCGTTCTCTCATTGATTTTCTTTCTACTGAAGCTGCTGATTTATATTTTAATAAAATATATATTGTACAGATCATGTTCTTGTTAGATTGTGACGCTCACATTTTGACGCTCCCGCCTTCTGGCATTTTTCATTACAAATCTAAAATGACATGTATATGAAAGTTTTGCTGAAAAATAATGAGGTAAGACATTCTTTTAATAATTTTTAGTAATTTTGGAAAAACTTTTTCTTTATTCATTATCTATACTGCATATCCTGAAGCCTGAACCAGTTATCACTGAGAGGGATCCATCGCCAGTAAGTTTTAAATCACCAAAAAAAAAAAAATTAATAACTTGAATTAAATTGGATTGGATCTGATTTTCCTTTTAACTAAATACTGAAAGATTATTGTTTCATTTGGATTCGGGGATTTATGTATATATTTCTATTTCTTATCACGGCACATCCTTAGATATCCTCAACTTTAATCTTGTAAAGCTGCGTTTGCGCCGCCACCAACAGGACGCAGTATTCTGGGGAAAATCACTGCAAGTGTTCAGAAAAAATATGAAGTATTCCCAAAGAGGATTTTGGGAAGTTTAACGGCTTCATCTGGGGCCCCCGGTCACGACCACGAGGTGCTTTACGTGCACGTGTGCTCCAAAGACCACCGTCAACTTTCCCGACCACATCTGTGATTTATTGACCCACAGTGATTTGTTAACTTTCACTAAGAAAAAAAAAAGAACAAATGGTGCATCAACAAGAATCGCTGTTGCCGATCTGCCTTTTTGTCTGATAGTAACAGAAAAAATCTTGAATTTCCTCAGCGCGAATTATCTTTTTTTTTTCCCCTTCTGTCATAATAGTTTTTTTCAATTTCAGCCTCCTGTCTTTTCAGCTCAGTGCATTTCCATGACGGCGATTAAGCCAACGGAAAAGTCACAAAACGAGGAGAGCGCTTGCAGGGACAATCTCAGTTTTGTTACCCCAACGACTGCGGGACCTCAGAGGGGATTTTAAGGGTCAGTTGGGAGCAATGTTCCCTCTAATTTTTCATCTGACTGTGCATACAGACAACCTCCCCGAGCACACTGAAGACCACTGTGAGCAACGTTAGATGTGCACGCTGTGTGGCCCCACACCTGGGATCGTAGCTTTCTGATTTTTCCATCAGCAAACACGCTTACCACTTTGGCTTCGCTGCATGTTTTGCAGAGCAGACCTTTCAAGAACCCCATTTTTTTTTAACTTTAGTTTGGTGAGTGGACGTATCACATTTTCGCCGCCTGCTCGTTTCGCCATGATGAGGGGTTAGCATGTTAGCATTAGCGTCACTTAACCCCGCCGCACTGTTATTTGTTATATAGCGTGTACAGGCAGAGCACGTGCGCAAGTACTGTCAATTCCGTAATTGGCTGCGTAGCGTAATTGCATTGTATCGTATGATTGGCCGGACAACTGTCGCTCAAAGAGTTAAATGATACAGAAAAAAATGTTACATATCTAATTCATTTGCAGTGCACTGGATCAGTTTTCTTGTGCGCTGAGAGTGTGCGAGCAGTGCGCAGTTGTGCAGTTGCGCAGCTTGGAGGGAACATTGGTCGGGAGGTGTGAGCGGGACCCCTCGCTCCTCTGACAGCAACCGGGAACTGAAGAATCATCGAACAATTAGCCGTGTTCCACTTCCCGTGTTGTACCTGCAGGTTGGTGTTCCTGCGGCGAGGGCTGCACCGGCGCCTGACCGGGTCGCAGCGGGACGAGCAGTCGAAGAAGTTGCAGTCGTCGTCGCTGCTGCAGTTCTGGTCTAGGATGTCCCTCATTTTGGGTTCGAAGAACGCCATGTCCACATCGATGGCCACCACCTGCAGGCGGGTCAGCACGCCGTTACCTGACGTTTAGGTGCTGCTTATGAATCGCAATGGCAGAATCACACTTTTGGGACGAGATCACTCGTTTTCTATTAGCACCTTAACATGCTCTCTGGTTTTTATTTTGTTTTTTACGACCCGGTTTATCATTCAGTGGTTCATCCCTCTTCTCCAGCCCTAATCCTGTTTTCATTTGAAGCACTCGAGCGACTTGGATTTTATCGCTGCCATTAATATGAGCTGTGGTAATTCTTGCCAGCCGTAATGTTGGTGCAACAGACGCACAGATAAAGCTTACTGCAGGTAACTGGGCATAATGAAGCAACAAACAAAAAGCAAAGGGAGAGGTGAGTAAACCAAAAGCATCATAGCTGAAATAAGTAAAACATTTGGAGGTACTGCTAGGATTATTTACAAGAAAGCTGAAACACATTTCAGTACGCTATCCTGCAAAAAAAACTGTAAAAAAAAAAGACAGATGTAATGGCTACACATTTTAGAAACCAATTATACAGCAAGTATTTGCGATATCTGTCATCAAAAATGTGTTGTCCTGCATGCAGTTGCAGGTGGGCGGAGCCAATTTCAGCTGTTCTGGGCCAAGAGGCGGGGTTTAACCCAGACCTGTCAATCACCGTGCACGTGAAGGGACATTCAACCATTCTCCGTCATTCACACCTGCAGACAATTTAAAGTCCTCAAAGAACCTGCTGGATGTTTTTGGTCTGTGAGAGAAAGAAGGAGAACCCGCACAGAAGGAACTCGACCAGCTGCTGGAACCAAATCATGAACCTCCTGGCTGTGAGGTGAGAGAGCCGACCCACCATCGTGCCTCCCAGCAGGAACCGATTTTACCATGAATATTTATACAAGCCACTCAAATAACTTTTGCAAGAACAATATGCCTTTGTAGTATTTCACAGAAAAGTCGAAACCCGTTAGTAAATCGCCGATACTTGTTTTTAATCCCAGATTCCCCGTCGTAAAGTGTTTTCCCATTCCTATGCACAAGCGCAAGCTAAGTTCCGGCACGTTCCATAGCCATTTCACCGTCAGGAAGATGGAAAATCTATAAACAATTGTTTTTGACTGTTTTATCTAACATAAAATCTACGTTTCACAGCTGGAATATTTAGTTTTATAACCTATATTTGACAACATCCCCGTAACTAACAGTGGGCTGCTGCCACCCATGTATGTCAACGCTTATCAGGTAAACGTGCTAACGCTAGGGGCAGCAGCGACGGAGAAAACACTCGTCTGCGCTCCGGCCTCAAGGCCTTTAGCCGTTCGCTCCGCGGCAGCCTTCAGCGCAAAGCGTGAAAGATGAAAGGCTCTGGATTTAGTTGTGGTTGTTGGCGGCGGCCCAGCGAGAGACCTGACGCGGTGTTGAATTAATGACAGCCTGCTGCATAAACTAGCGGGTAGCGCTAGAAAAACAAGCGCGGCCTCCTATTCTTTATTATCCCAGCCCAGCGAAGTCGAAGGACGGAAAGAAAAACACAGACGAAAAGACTTCCGCCTTTTCTTTGTCGTGCCCCGTCTGCTTATTTTAAGAGCTCAGAGAAATAAACTACTTTCTGCGGTCGAGCGGTCGACGTTGGTAGGTCGGGTTCGGGTTAGCTAGCGGGTGACTGAATGGCGCCATGCGCTAAAGTATCGCAACTTCTCTAAACCTTTTCTTTGGCTCCAAAATGAAAATCCGGGCAGGTACGAAAAGACATTTTCACTTTATATCTTAGAAGTAAACCTATAAAACTTCAAAGTGTGTTTCTATCATGAGATGACAAAAGCAAATGTAAATTCTGGTTAGCATGTATGATAGCAAAAGCAAAAAGCTTTTAAGCTTAAAGTGTCATCAGTAAAAGTGCTTTTGTTTTTCTTAGTTTTTAAACATATCAAAACTGAATAAAAGGAAGTGAAATTTTCTCTTTATTTTCTTAATGAGATTAAATTTAAAATCGACGTTTATATTAAATCAATGTAAATAAAGGAGAATTAAATGTTTAAACAACATTAAACAAAACATGTTAAAGGCAGCATATATGGTTAGCATCAGCATAGCCGCACGAAAAGGGGTAACATTAGCATAGCAGCACGAAAACCAAACAATGGAAAAAAAAAACATTGTTCTTGATATTGTATGATTAGAAATATTAAAATTAAAGCACATTTAATACTTTGCTGATAAAACCTAAAAACAATGAAATAAGAGCGAATTTAGATGGTTGTAATGTGCCAGTTGAAGAAATGATAACAGAATGCATATCCCATAATTCCTGCAGGTTCCTTAAAATATCTCAAATAGCAGGCAGGAGGATTAAACCTTCAAGTTTGTGCCGTCAATGCAGAACTGAAACGGTGTTACTGAAGAATGATTACAGAGCAGCGGACGCTGTCGGAAAATACTTCTCTTTCTTAAAAAAGAAAAACGATGAACACACCGATCTTCATCTCTGCTCTGACTAATAGCTTTCTTTGAAAACCAAAAAAAGGAAAACCGGTCTCTTTTTTTTTTTTAAATTCCACCAGCCGTTTCAGCTACTCGTATCCGAAAAGACTCTTTCGCTCACCGTCAGATCCTTCCTGATGGCGAAGTTCTCGGGCTTGATGTCGCACAGGTGCAGCTTGTGGGTGAAGTCGTGCTCAAAGTGCCACACCATGTCCAGAAAGCTCAGCGCGATGCGGTGCACCATCTCCCGGGCGCTCCACCGGCCAGACGGCGGCACCGGCGCCTCCTCCAGGGAGAAGATGTTCTGATCCCAGGCGTGCCCGGCCGACAGGTACTCCACCGCATAGAAATGCCCACAGGAGCCCAGCACTTTGGCCACGTGGGTGCTGAGGTCCTGGAGGACTCTGGAGGTGGGTGGGTGGGTGGGTGGGGGGGGAGAGTTACCATGAAATACCCTGCAATACTGTGTCCTGCTTTTTTTTTTTTCCCCCGTTTTTCAACCCATTAATGTTGAAAAAAAACACTTGCTGCCTCAAAGTATCCCTGTGCTATGGTAACCGGATAATCTGGGATGGTCAGCACTCAGCATGCTGCGGCTGATCGTTGGCTGGTTGGCATGAAAGAAAGACACAGGCCGACAGTTTCCCTTTTTTTTTTCTAAAATTAATATAAAGAGAAATCCAGCGGTGAACTAGCATTTGCTCAGAAAAGAAAAACAAACCATAAAAACCTGTGTATTCTCGTCCAATCAGATGCCATTTTGGGCAAATCCCCTCCTCCCCCAGACGCAAACCTGAAATGTTCCCTTTTTTCCTCTTAAAATGAATAAAAACAGAAACCCAGCTTGAAACTAGCGTTTTTTTCAGCTCAGAAAGGAAAAATGACCTAAAAAACCTGTGGTCATCTCATCCAATCAGAAGTAACTGAGCAAATCTCTCCACCCCCCCGACTTGTAAAACAACCATGTTTCAGAGAGTCAAAGATTGCCGGAAAGGCAAACAATCCCAAGCGGGATTGTCAGCAAGAGGAGTGTGTGAAAACCTGCCCTCCCATCTGTGTCTCTTCTGCAACACGTGAGGAATGGCGTCTCACCTGAGGAAGGTGTACTCCTCCTGCTGCAGGAGCGACCAGAGCGAGGCCAGCTCTGCTCTGGAGTAACCCGAGTCTCTGCTCTTCAGCTTCAAGCCCCACAGCCTGGCCAGCGAGCTGTTCCCTCCTCCTCCCATTCCTCCTCCATCCTCCATCACCTCCTCCTCTTCCTCAGCCAGACCCAAAGAGTTCCGCACCTGATGAAATCAACACAAAACTCGAGGAGACTCTCAAGAGCAGGACAAAAGAAAAAAAAAAAAAAAAAAAAAGCGTAGAGGAAAAATGCTCCCGCTGACAAGTGATTTTTATGACAGGGGGTTTGGCGTGTGTTTTATAGCCGGAATTTATATGCAATAAAAATTCCATTTCAGGTGGCATCACTAATTACTGACAGATTTTAGGAGGTGCTCTATCACACAGCAGTCATCATGACTTAATTCAAACCATTTGCATGCATGAAAAAAATTACAGAATTGTACGTGTCTGTCCGATCCAGTTATTTCAGATTCTGCACGCTAACATTAGCTGCAGGGCCGAGCCCGATTCAGCTCCCGGGTGGCACAACGGCAACGATCCTTCAATCTTAACGTAAATCGCGTAACGTGAGTATTTTGTTTAACTTTTAGCGTGGAGGCTAAAGACTAGACTCTATTCCAGGTGGCTGAAGAATCTCGACTCCCACCATTTTGGCGAGAGCTCCGTAAATGCAGCTCCAGCTGAGGGTGCGCGCCGAGCCGTGCGTTTCATGAGGTCGTGACACCGTCGTAACGCTGAGCAGATCGCTTTTCCCGCGCGCAGAAAAACGTGCTTTCCTTTCAGCATCCAGTGGATGCAAGAGCCCAGCGTGAGAGCCTCGGCTCGAAAGAACTCTGGAACAGCTTGATTTTTAGAAAAAACATCAAGCTGGGAGTGAATTAGAGTTTTCGGAGGGAGAATAGGAGCCCCCGCTAGAGTTTGTGTTTGTGTGTGTTCACGAGCGTGAAACTCAGCGAGAGATTTGCCTGCAGAGCTTCTCAGCTACCGCTCTTGTACTTTTTAGGCTTATCCCGGTTCCTGTCAGATTCTATCCCGTGGAATGTTTTTATGGGATAATCTACCCCGACTTCAACTCCTTCTGCAACTTGCACAGAATTAAGATTATTTTTTTAATACTTAATCTTCCTTTTCTTGAGGAGGGGGGTAAAATTGTGCTTCTCATTTGACTGACGTGCCTATGCACCGTTCCAGGCAGCTCCTGATGTGACGTACCTCCATGGTGGCGTAGAAGATCACATCCAGAGGGGAGAGTTCCTCTACCGCGTCCTGCCGCGAGACAAGAAAAACACAATCTGCGGCTGCCCAGACACTCGGCTCCTTTTGACACCGGGCGGCAAACTTTACCTGGTACTCCAGGATGCCCAGTGGCTCATAGGAGGAGAAATTTTCCAGCTTGGATTTGAGGATGATGGGGTTTCCTCTCCAGCGGGCCTCGATGACCTTTTTCCCGTTCTCGTAGTAGAGGCAGCGCTTGTATTCCACCAGGCCCAGCACGCACAGGTCCCTGCACATGTCGCCCGTCACTGAGCCCTCGCCAAACTCCAGGCACTGCGGAGAAGCAGAACGTGAACAACCGGCTGCAGTTGCATACTCCTGCACTGCGACCTTTCCGCAAGAAAAGGTACCGCAACACACTGACATGCACACTGCTGGTTTTCTGACTAGAATTGTTACGGATTTGGAGGTAATTTGGAGATAAGACCGACACGCAGACTTAGACCATGTGAACAGGTACACGGACACTGGGTCGGGGGATTCGGGTAGGGAGCAGGCAACTAGCAACTAGGCAGAAGGCGCTAGCATACATCAACAAGGGAGAGGTTCAGTTGGGGACGGGCCGCTAGGCAGAAGATGCTAGCATACACAGACCGGACAGAGGCCCTGTTGGGGATGGGCTGCTTGGCGGAAGACATTAGCATACACTGACGGAAGGAAGCCCAGTCGGGGACGGGCAGGTGGCGGCCCGGCAGAATGCGAAGCTTCAGCAAGGGAGTGATGGCCTGTCGAGATGCACGGTTTACACCCATTGGGGAAGAAGCGGATGGGGAAGACAGAGCAAATGGTGAGGAGGCTCAGCAGACGAGGGGAAACAGCAAATAACCCGTCAGTGGGGCTCAAAGCGCTGCCTTTTAGGCCATCACCGATTGCCAACAAAGAGAGCCGGCGGTGCGCTCCCATCGGAGGGCAATCAGTGACAGCAGTGCGCTTGCCAAGCGCCGAGCCCGCCGCGAGCCCAATCCCGACATAGAATACCCTGTTGACCAATGTCCGACCAGTGGCATGGAGATGGGGGCATTCAATCAGAGGAAACGATCTCGTAATTTTAAAATTTCAGCGGTGATAAATCAGTTTTTGGAGGCTCACCGCACTGCAGAGGCAGTTGTTACCACTTTATTCCTTTAAACATGCCGCACCCTTTCTGCCAATGGCTTTTCCGTCCTGCATTTCCTCAAGTCATTACTCATCTTCACTTTTTTGTGCATCTAGATGACTTATTTTACCTCCTGGGGTTAGCAAATATCTCTGGACTGGGTACAGCTATGTTTTTTCTCGGTGATACTTAATTAGATATTGACGCTGGACTCTTTCAACGCTTTCTGTTTCACACAGATTAGTGCCTACAGAAGAAAAGTGTGCAAATTCTAATAACAAACCATGCAAATAAACGAGAAAGATACAAACAAACAAAGACTATGGACAATAATATACAACAAAATACAAAATGTGAAAAGAATAAAGAGTGTGGGTAATGGTTATAGGTGTACGGTAGTGTATGTGGGTCGTAAAAATGAAACTATAAGAAGCAGGTTGTCCCGGAGAATGTATAAATAGAAATATTCCACAGATGAGAGTGGATGAGAGAGATGGAAGTAGCAGGAAGGCAAAAAAATATTTTTTGCGGCGCCTATAAGCAGCATCAACACCGTGCGAAGACATATTTGCGTATTTGTTCTGTTGTGTAGTCCCAGAAAAAGTAAGACAAAAATGCTTCGTCTCACCAGTTGTACATCCATGGGTGCACGCAACTTATTGAGACAAGTGGAGAAAAATTTACTCCGAATAAGAAGAGCCAGAAACTCAAAATAAAATTAAAAAAAAAAAAAAAAATCAAATTATCTATAATTGTTTTTATGGAAACCATTGCAGCGATGCCTGGCAGAGACCGAAACTAAGTGAAAACTCGATAAGCCTGTTGTACCCGTATGCATCCAAAACCTTTTAAAAGTGCGCAGAAAGAGGCCATAACCCGAGTACAATGTTTGAAAAAAAAAAAAAAAACAAGCTCAATTCTTGCGTGGCCGTCTAAAGTGATTGTCGGAAACAAACGGCTCGCATAAACTCAGCGGCCTCCTGGTGGCTCCAATAAGCTGAGACGGAAGCCACCCTCTGATCAGAAGCGTCCAGGACGACAAGGTCTTATTATTCTCGGCCTGGAGAGGAGCCACAGCACAGCACGGCCGACGAACGCAACCAACAGCCGCAAACTTCCCCCGCGTCTCCTGTGAGGATACACTAATCGATCACCTCACAGCGGCTGTCAGCACCTCGGACTGACACGGAGTCAAGCTCAGGTCCCAGACACATCGTGCTGGAAAAACTCAAACTTTTGGAGGTTGTTGACAAAACTCGGTGTTTCAGAAACGGCCAGCTCCCCAAGGCCTGCCAGTAAGAGTCAGGCTTTGTCGTAGAATAAAAATCCCTCTGCCTGGAGCGTGAAGAGACGCATCCGGAGCCACAGAGAACATCTTTGGATGAAAGGGGAGAACCAAGAGCTTGTAAATTCTCCGGAAAAGAAGCATCGGATAGTTCCCTCATCTCCACTTGCAGGCAATGATTCTCCAAATAGTGATTTAACGGTTCCTGTACAGTTATTTTTTCCCTGATCTTCAACATTTTCCTTGGAAACACCGCTCATGTGCTAAACGGATATCTGAGTCGTCTGAGTGAGCAGGGCGTGATCTTTACCGGGTACTGGCTCATCTTTCAGTCAGTGCAGACTTTACTCAATGTTGTCCGTCTTCCTCCCACCTTCCAGAAAATAGCAGGTTAATTGAATACACCCAGTAGTTACCTAAGCGACAGAGGAGGATGCTAACCAGGTCACTTAGAGTGTGGGGAGGGTGGTAAAGCCGCAAAATATACATAAATTAATTTTAAAAAATATGGTTGCAACTTTGCAGATTTTTGCGGCCTTGTGATTGACAGCTGGCTGGTCATCCCAGCCTCTTATGATATGCCAGATCAGAAGCTCTGACAATGAATGGGGTCACTGACGGGTCAAGTCATTAAGCTAAAACACCACTTACCTTTTCTTTTAACATTAGCTGAATGACTAAGCATCCCTGCTTATTTTGATCACAGATGACAATAAGCGTTGACTGAAAACCACATTGCTCATCCTATGCTTCGGGTTCCATCCCTTGAGCATACATGTCTGCCCCTGGCGAGCTTTTTGTACTCCCACGTGTGGCATTTCCCTCTGAAATTGCAGAGCATAGCAGCCCGTTACAGCTTCCTGTCGCACAGATATGTATGACTTGTCAGCTAAGCTACACCCAACAGCTGCAGATGATCCGCATTGAGGGAGGGACACAGGTGGGCAATGACCCGCTCTTTCAGTTCGCTATTTTCTGTCCTATTTCGGAGAACCCCAGCAGAACATTGCTGTATTTGGTCAGGTCCGCCACGGTAAGGGTTGAGGTAGGATAAGAATCTCAGTTAAATCCACTCGGGTCGCTCTACTTTTCAAAAGCTCCTCATCAGCTCCTGTTGATGGTTACCGACTCGCTCTTTGATGGCTCATCGGGCGCTACCTCACTGTTCCCCACCAACTTGTCCTCTGACGTTGGCAGCTAGTCCTGTTGTCTCCCCATTGGACATTACAGCAACCCATCCTGCTCAACAACCAAAAGATGTTTTCCTGCAGACTGAAAAAAGGAGTTTGTCACCTGGGGAGGTGGTGAGGCTCAAACTTAGACGAGTTTTTGAAAGCCTTACTCACGAAGCTCACAACAGCGGGGAAGCTTGTTAACCTACGTTGTGTATAGATGCCTCGACTGGACAAACAAAGTGGTCAAATTCAGGCATGTGGTTCTCCACATTGTGGACCACAAGGCCATTTATGCTATCGACACAACGCTAATCCAAGCGCACAGCTAGCTGCTAGTATAAGCAGCGAATGCTCTTCTGTGAATTTCAAGGATACAGCATTGATCGCTTTAGCGTTTTCGTAAGAGCCTCTGTTTTCTCTGCAGGAAGCTAACAGCTAGCTAAAACTACTGCTATGATATTAGTGACAATCCAAGGATATCACTGACCGAGGATCTTTCCAAATGCAACTATCAGCCTCGTCTTTCCAGTTCTTTTTCTTGTTCTTCGCTGGCTGGGATGTCTTGCCGCAGCATGCAAGAATTCCCACACTTCCCACAAAAATCCAATCACCAGGGTCATATCGGAGTAAATTTTCACATTTGATGTGAAACAGATCTTGTTTTTTTTTTCTTTTTTTTGTGATTTCAGACAAAGAGTGCAGGCACCAATTACTGTCACCGGCCAAGAATAACAATAATAAAAAACACTTGAAGTTTTGGAAAAGAAAACAAAGACACCAAACAGCTTCTTGATGCTGTTAGTAATCTTTCAAAAGAGATAAAATGGAAAAATTATCCGCTTGCTGTCATTCTTTCCAAGCCCATTATCGAGTCCACTGCTCTTCACCTTCTGCCAAGACTTACGCTTCTCCACCAGGGTCGTCTCTTTCATTTTCTTTTTCTTTTGTTTGCGCTCGAAAGCCGGGACTCGCCCTTGCGCTTGGAGACCAAATATTTCCGCGTCTCGAGGTGTGAGGGATGAGGTTGAGGATTAGCATCGTTCTCTACGGGGATTACGCGGCAAATCCTTGTTCTGCCCGCATTCCAACATAAACATCAGTGGAACGACATCACATGAGGCAGCTGTTTCAGGAAAAAAAACCCCAGGCTGCGTACTTCCTGTTGACGCCCTCCAGGCTACTAGCACTCACAGACTGATCTTTAGAACCCCCCCACAAAGTATTTCAAACTCGGATTAGGCGAAGGAGGCCGGCATCCGTCAACCATAGTGTGGGATCTTCTCACGAACGCATGTTTATTTTTGAAGCGCGCATCCGGATGGGAAGGTTGGACTGTTTGTCGGTTTACCTGAGGTTGTTTTCAGTGTTCTGGACAACGAGATGACGTTGATTCCCGCTTCAGTTCGGTTGTGCATTCAGAAGCGCCTTAGAAAGTCGACAGGCCAACAGTTTTGTGAAAAATTATGAGCTGAAGTTTGCTGGTTGGGCGTTATTTAAGTGAATAGTTTTCTGGAGAGGATGAAATAAGTGACGTTCTGATTCTAAAAATCTGTTTTCACTGTTCTACTATGAATTTGATCACTTTAACCTTTCTTCTAAATCTGCGAGGAGCCGATCCCAGCTGACATTGGGGCGAGAGGTGGGGTTTAACCTGGACCAGCCAACTGTCAATCACAGGGTCCAAATATAGGGTCATCCAAACATTGACTCCGTCATTCACACCTACAGACAATTTTATGGTATTTGATGATTTCGCTAGTTTGGGAGGAAAAACGAAAACCTGGAGGGAACAGGAAGAAGATGGATATCTGTGGAAATGCCAAAGAATTGTTATGTGGAACTGAAATTAGCCTGTTTATGTGATGCTTCAGGGAGTTCGCTGGGTCTCGAAGCCCTGCTTTTAGCGGAGGCGCCGCCAGTACCGTCCGAGGCCGGCGTACATCCACCGGCCGCCAGAAGCCGTGCAACATCTGCGGCAGATTAGGAGTCCGTGGACACGCACGGAACTAAGCGTCCAAATCACCGGCGCACCATTGTCTCGGACGACTTGCTGTTTGCATCGTCCATCATCCGCCTGCTTTTCAGCAGCCATATCTGTTTTCCTTTGTCTCGGTTAATGACCTACTCCCTCCGTTTCAGCTCATTTCACCCGTCTGTCTCTGTCCTTGTGTCTCCCCTGTCTGCTTAACTTCTGCCTCCCGGACTCTTCCAGTCCTGATCGGGTCCAGGCCTTTGGCGTAGACGCCGGGTATTGTATGTCCAAATACATACTTTTGAACATAACCAATATGGCGTCACGGTTTTTACCAGCCGTCCCGTTTGTTCTTCACACGTACTGAAGTTTGGTTAAATTCGAAAATATTTTAACGTTTTACCAGACCCAAAATTATTGAGTATTTGCAATTGCAATATATAAAAAAAAAAGTTATATTAAAGCACAAAAGTACTTTCAGGAAAATGTACTTTAATATTGATATAATGGGCCAAGGAGCGTTTAAGCGGCCAAATATATTCATGGGCCTTCAAGATGATATTTCAAAGATATTATCCAAAACTTGACACTCGGCTGGAGATGACTGCATGTATAGAAAGATGCTAACAAAAATATAGCTCCTCTTTTTTTTCTTTGTTTCTGTTAGTTTCCACTCTATTAGTTTCCACCTCACACAATTATTGGCACAATGAAAACAAAATCACAAAAATCTGGGGCTGCTCGCCACAATTCCAATCCCCTGCTTCTCTTCCGCAACCCAACAACACACACACACACACACACACTTAAAAATATATTGTTGACATGTCATGTTGTTTATCATCATTATTTTCATCCAAAATTATTAACAAATATTTATAATGATCTACCAGTAAATAATTATTCTAGAAATGCCCCTATAATCTTCTCACTTTTGCATGAAAGTAAAATTACAATATAATTCTGTGATTTTTTTTACCGCCAAAATTTCATGTATAAAAAAAATGTGTGTTGGACAAGAACCATAGATTACACTGCAGCTCCATTCATCATTATCATTATTTCATTTATCATTATTATTGTTTGTATTATTATCATAAAATTACTAACAATAATTATTATGTTAAGTATCATTATTATTAGTAGTACTAGTAGTAGTAGTAGTGGTTGTAGTATGTAAAAATAATAATGACTAATAATACTCATTTATGAATAAATTAATTGATCATATTTTTTTGTATTATGCAAAAAGAGGTATGGCTGAATGCAGTCCAGTGAAAAGCGTAAGTGGAGACCGAGACATGAGTTCAGCGACGGAAAAGTCACTTGGAACAGATTTTAGTTACAACTGAAAAAAGCCAATTTGAGGGTAAAAGTTAAAATACGATCCCAATGTACGGCAGTCACCGTCACTGCATGCTTTGACCCAGATACCGAGGTCAAAGAGCGTCGGCATCCGGCCTGCGCTCCAACATTTCATTATCATTCTAACCCATAATGTGGAAAGAAGTACGTAACAGGGTTATTATTACTGGCTGAAGTCCAGCGGTGCGTTTAATGCGCCAAATATATACTTGGGTTTGCCGGAGGCCTGGTGATTGATGAGTGACTGAAAGCATCTCGGTCGGAGCCCAGAACACGGCATGGGGCGATTTCATAGTGCAGGGGCATTAATGAACCCGCTCACCTGCAGCCGTCGGGTTTACGTTCGCCGGAATCTTTCCGCTTTTTTTATCTCTCTCGCGCGTGTGTGTGTGTGTGTGTGTGTGTGTGTGTGTGTGCGCACTGTGGGAGGGGGCATGATGTGAGCTAGAGGATTCTGCGTTTAGCGTTTCTTCGGTCGTCTCTCATTACTGTGTGCGATGACGGCGATGTGCAAGACGTCAGACTTAGAGCTGGGAACCCATTCTGATTCAGTTATTGAAGAACTCTTATTTAGCGATATCAGCTTTAAGATAACAACTGTCAAATCAACTATTTAATGCTTGGCCGACACTGTGTGATGTTCACAGTCGCAGACTTAAAACTGAAAGTCGGAAGGGAATCCAAACAGCCTTCTGGAGTCTTACGCTCCGGTCATCTCGGCCGTTGAGTGTGAGGTGATAATCTTACAATCTTAGAGGCGTCGTGGGTCAGTCTTTTCTTGACTTGGCTTATGACTTCTTGGCTTATGACAATATCGTACGTGTTTGAGACTTTTGCAAGTCTTTCAGTCTGGCTTTTTAGTAAAAAGCTGCCACGCACGGCTCCGACGGGGCTTGAGTTCTTGCCCAAGGACCGTTTGACACGGAGGAGCCGGGAATCGAACCGCCGACCCCTCGATCGAAGGACTGCTTGTTCCGAAGAAGAAGGAGGAGGAAAGCCCTTGATTTATGCTGGACTTAAACTGAACCATTTTCACGGGTGCAGACTAAAAAGTCAGAAGGAAATGTTAGTTTTTTAGAGTCTTCATGGAGTGGCAGCACGCTCCATTCCTCTCGGTCCTGAAGTTTAAGGCGGTGATCTGATCAGTCTTTTCCGAGTCTTGGGCTTCCAACGGTATCAAATATGTTTGATATCATCACGAGTCTTTCAGTCTTTACGGTGACGTAACGCGATCAACAACCAATAGATGAGCGCAGACAAAACCGGAAACAGGAAGACAAACGGTCGCCAGGGCCGGTATTTGTTGGCATCATGGAAAAACGGAAACGAAGAAGAACGTCCAGTCAGAGGAGTGGATGGTGGAGCCGTGGGCAGAACAGCTCGGCTCGGTTGATGTCAACTCTCGATCAAGCAGAGAAAGAAAAGCGAAGGACTGAAATAGCAGAAGCTCTGCAAATATTCGCGGAAAACATTGCATGGCAGGAAACAAATTCCCAGAACAATGTCGTTGTAGTCTTGGAAATATTGACCCTGTAAGATTCACAGTCTTTGTAAAATGTCTACGCTGCGACTAAAAACTGGTATTTAGAAATGAGCAGGTGTGAGATGATAGTTTTCACCAGTCTTTTCCAAACCTTTTCGTGGTCTTTAGGTGTCTGAATGGCATTGGTCTTAACATGAGTGTGCTGTGACTCCAGTAAGACTCTTAATATTTCCTTCAGTTTTAAGTCTGCCACAGGGAAAATAAGGCGTAAGTCCAGCATGAGGCGGCATGATGGTCCCTGGAGGTCAGAGGTCACCGGTTAATAACAAACAAACACGCAAATTGAGGTTTCGGTGTCCGGTGAAAAGGCAGCCTTTCATTTCACCTCCGTCACGCTAGCGCTGGAATTCCAAGGATTTCCACCACCTTGCATCACATAGCGATCCCCAGCTGCTTCCTGTAAACTTTCCCACGGGTCGTTTCCAGGGATGGGCCGAGTCTGAGAAGCAGATCTCCGGTCCTGCAGGGGAACAGCCGGCGGCGGCTGATCTTTTAGGAGCGACCCATGTCATGTCACCATGACATCTGAGAACATCGCCCTCTGGTCCCAACCGGTAGCTGAACATAAAACGCTGACGACAAGCTGCTCGACGTCTGTCAGTCACAGTTTTATAGGGAAAACGAGTTTCTTTCATTCACCCCCGATTTGCCCCTTTTAAACAGATGCTTTTGGTTCCAGAGTTGTTCCAGACGTCTAGGCGTGGAAATTCCCACAGGATCTTAAAGCTGTCAACCTTCGACCTTCCTCCGATGAAACACCTGAACAGAAAGTACTTCTGCAGGTGAGATGCCGCCGGTGCTTACATAGAAATCTATCCATATATTTAGCTTTACTGATAATTTCATTGGAAAACAATTCATGCACAATAAATATTCCAGCTATTATTTTCTGAATCCAGGACTTAAAGTCCAAGATTTGTTAAATATTTGATCTGTTTGTATTCGGAAAAGATCTTAACCATTGTGGTGTCTTGCGGGTCAAAAGTGACCCACTACCATATTTAGCTGTAGAAAAAACAGCTTAACCTATTTTTTTCCAACTTGAAATTTTATGACTTTTCTGAAAGAGACCCCATAATTACAAAAAGTGAGACTTCTTTTTTGTTTATGTTTCCATGTGGGCTGTACACCACTGGAGTACAAAGACTGTCTTATAGGTCCTTTTTGACCCGTAGGACAAAAGGAGTAAACACAATGTTAAGATCGCACGAGGGTTAAAACCGTTGACCTTTGACCCTCATCCGCTGAAACACCTGAATAAGAAAGTTCTCCTGCAGGTGAGCTACCACCGACACTTACAGTACAATTAGATATATCTATATATTGAAAATAATTCATGCAGGTTAGATATTCCAGCTATTTTTTTTTCTGAATCCGAGACTTAAAATCTGCGATTTGCTAAATGTTTGAACAGTTTGTTGAACTAGACCGGTCCATCCGACGGGCTGAAGCTCTGATCCCTTTTACAAAAAAATCCTCTGCCGTCGTCGTCTTATTTCACGTTTTTGAGGCGACGGCTCTCCAGCCGAGAGATGTCACAGTTTTTATCCCACCATGATGGCGGCGGTTGCGGCCGGGTGCAGGGGAGGGGAGGGGAGGGTTGGGGAGGGGAGGCGGCCAAATGAGCTCCAGACGGCTCGAACATCAGGACCCGTTAATGAACTTCGGCTCCGACTGCCAAAAAGGCCCGCTTTCTTGACTCTTCAGGAAAAATCCCGCTGCTCCTTTGTCTCCTCGGATTTCACCCGGGCCGGGTTGAAGGTGGGAGGGGGGCGGGCGAGGGCATGGTTTGAATTTAGCCGATGCACAAACACATTTGTCTGAGTTGATAAAGTGAGCTTTACACACAACTTTATTGAAGTTGAGCAGCCCGCCTGTGCAGTTAGCGGCACCACGGCGGCCCTCCGTCCAACGCTCTGATCTTTTGTCTGGGACCTCAAACCTCGTGAGTGTGTGTGTGTGTGTGTGTGTGTGTGTGTGAGGGACCCCACACGGGGTCAAAATATATGATGGGGAAGTGGGAGGAGGGCATGGGATGGATTTCAGATAACCGTGGACTTGGGCACGGAGTTGTTCCCATATGTGGAATGTGTGTAAAATCCTGGATCCTGCCACATAAAATTCTTCTAATTTTCCAGAAGTTATGACAGAAATACATAAAAAAAACATTTTTATCCGAGTGCCACAGAGATAAAGTTCAATCTGGATTCCGATCATTGAAATTCCCCACTTTTTCTGTCGCTGTAAGAGGCAGGTTAAAGGTCAAGAAAGATGCTCAGCTACCGGCTGTTGGGAATTCACTGTTTTTATCCATCAGACAGTCAAGACCGACTCAAGCCGTTATCGTGCACCGAGCTCGTATTCACAGATCGCGGGCAGATTCAGTGCTGTTCAGCTCATTCCATCCGACACCAACCGCTCCGTCGCTTTTTATCGTTATACTTTCTTTTGTATAACTTCTGGACAGTGTCCTTGAGCGTCGAGTAATGACAGAATTCCACATCATGATTTTCCAGGTCGCAGATTCAAAACCGAGAGGAAATTTTACGAGTTTTACACGAGTGGCAGTACGCTCCCATAATCTGCCCAATCTTGGGCTTACGACAATATCAAACGTGCTCGATGTTATCGCTATTCTTTCATTCTCTCGAATCAACAACCATCATATGAGTGCCAACAAAACCCGAAAAAGGAAACCCGGTAGACAAACGATCTCCAGAGCCGTATTGGCGGCAGAGACGGTATTTTTTGGCGGTATGGATGAACGGGGAAGGACGTCCCGATCAATACGGATCTTTCAAAGCGAGAAGCGGAGGGTCGAGCTGTGGCCAGAAAAGCCCGATTTGGATGATGTCAACTCCAACGTATCACGAGCGAGTGCAGAATGAAAGGACTGAAATAGCAGAGCCTCCATAAATACCTGCTGAAATTGGTGGGGAAAAAAGACTAGTTGGGAGAGAATCTAGTTGTAGTCTTGTAAATAGTGATAAATGTGATAAATAAGATTCACAGTATTCATAAAATCTCAGTCTGAGACTAGACTGAGAATTAAAACTCTAAAAACTAGTCTTTACATTTGAGCAGATGTGTTTTTTCCGAATATTTTCCAACTCTTAAATTATTGCGTTGAAAAGGAGCCCTTGCGGGTCAAGCCAATTGCAAATTCAGATCAATTGTTGATCAAAAACAGAGGCAAAAATTACAGCTTGAATGTGAAATTGAAAGTCTCCCGGGATTTCTAATGAATTCAAATTATCCACCTCCCTTTATATCCCACATAGCTGCTTCCCACACTCCCCTCTTCTTCTTATTTTTCCTGTCCCGCTCCTCCACGCCCCCTGACTCATCTCCTGCAGATCTGATTCTCTGAACGTGGCCCGAGAAAGACGAGCCGCCGGCTCCGCGCTGAAAGGCGTCCTTTGTTGGCCGCCGCCGCCCCCTCGACGACGACATTCCGCCTCGACAAAGACGCGAACCCCACCGGCGGCGTCGAGACATTCCTGAGCTCGAAGAGGTGAGAGACGTTGGAAAACGAAAAAAAAAGGTCGCGTCGGTTCAGGCGGAAAACTTTTTCGCTTCGGCTTGCCTGACTTTTCCAGGCATCGGCAGCCTCGGGAATTAATTTCTACGGATTATCAGCGAGCGATGCTTCTTTTATAGGCGGCTACGGCCTGAAGATGCGGAGGATTTTTTTTTTTCCCCACCATCATCCAAGAAAAAAGTGGGACGGTTCACTTGGCGGGATCCTCCTGTCATCTGTGAATAATCTCGTGGAAACGATCTGGAAAATCTGGCACGATCTGTTTCGACCCCGCATGCCAAAATACCGACAAAACGAAATCAAATCTATAATTACGTTTTTTCCCTTTCATCGACAATTGTTTAATTGGATTTTAATCACATTGAGAAATGGCGCAATTATTGTCCGTCAACAGAGTTCATTTTATTTCAATTCATTTTATATCCAATTTTCCAGAATATTATTTTGTATTAAAATTAATCTATTTTAAAATTGCTCTGTTTTTCACATTTCTTTCTAAAGTACATTTCAAAATAAAATTAAATTAAGTCAGTTTTAAAGTAATTAAATTTGTAGTTTTTCCATTCACATGTAGCACTAGATATAAAATAAGAAAATGTTTTAAAGAAATGTATCTATCCATGCATATATGTATGCATGTATTTTTAATAGGTTTTTTTCATTATTGGTTCATTTAACTTAGAGAAGAAAGAGGGAAGTTTCTCATTTTGGCAGTTAAAGAGGCTCATTAAGTAAAAGGAGCCATTGTTGTAAACTGGAGGGGGGGTATTTATCACTGTTGACAGGAGGTCAAAGGTCAAGTGCAGTGACCTACAGCAACAACACATTATAAGTGCTGTTGTGCTGAGCTGCGAGAACAATAGCGAGATTTTTACAGCCCGTGGGATTGTGAAGTGTGGGCTGAATGGCTCATATTCACACACACACACACACACATGCACACACACATGCACGCACACACACACACGTACAGTGTGAATGGGGGCGGTACTTTGACCTCGGGGACAGTTCACTGGAAGTGTGGGCTGATCCCAAGCCCGCAGCTGCAACACACTTACTGAGGCTCAGTCTCACTCCAACACACACACACACACACACTCACATACACTCGTGTGCACTGACTTGGCAGCCATTAGTTTCTTTAACAAGTAGGTAACAGATCGTTACGGCTGGTGACTTAACGAAGCTCCAAACACCGCAGTCCCTCAATACACACACACACACGCACACACACACACACACGCACGCGGGTTCCGTCGATTGTGTCGCTGAAAACGAGAAGGGAAAACAAAATGCGACCTCTGAGCAATCTCAGGAATTTAATTTCCTCGGAGACCACAGGGGGTTAAACTGCGGCGGATTCGGGCCGACCGCGAGGAAGAGGAGGAGGATGTTAACTCTACCTGCTCACATTTGACAAAATGCTCACGAGGCCTTCTCGAACTGGCCCGTCGACACTTTGAACACGTCTCGAAAACACACGACTGTCTTGAAAAATTCTCGAAAAGTAATTAGCCAATCTAGCTAAGAAGGCGCGCCGTGATTCGCCCTCCCAGGTCATGTGACCATCGACTGAATGACGTCGTCCCCTCTTTGAAATCCGAGCCAAAGCCAGCTTTTTGTTTTTATGAAGAACCGTATCAGATGACAGGTCGGAGTCGTTCAGCTCCGTGGTGCATGCAACATTTTGGCAAATATGTCTTGTTTTGCTTCCCGGCGGCCATGTTGATGGACGCGCCAGCCACACGACACCTGGTTGTGTTTCCTGAAGGAGCGTGATGTATAGGTGAAGGTGGAAACCTGAGACACTGCGTTTTACTGCGCTACATGTTGCAGTAAATAGAGTGTGTGTGTGTGTTTGTGAGTGTGCATGTGTGTGTGTGGGGGGGGTTCAAGTGGGTTAGAATCCCGACTTGAGTCGAGTCTGCACGCTTGAAAAAATGCCTGCGGTCCCACTGCATGTTGAAACTCACTCTGATTGCATCTCTATCCTGGAGGCCTACACACACACACACACACACACACACACACACATGCGCGTGCTCACAATACACAGGATTCACATCGTTTATCATCCGCCGCCATCTTTCCCTGCAGGCCACAACTCTTATCATAGCTTGGCCAAAAAAGAAAGAAGTAGTAATAATAAAAATCATGACAAAGGGCTGTTTGACCGGCGGCGGAATGAGAAATTAGACACCGAAGAATGCGGTTATTAAATAGAAGGGGCGAGTTTTACGAGCGTTGCGTAACGTCGAGCTGCAATACGGCCCACGTGCGGCCCGATCCGTACGCCGGGAGATGCAGCTCACACTCTTTGACGACTTCATTAAAAAAAAAAAAAAAAAAAAAAAGTTTTTGCCTCGACTGTTGCCGATAATGCAGCCTGACTCGAAACCGGAATTAGGTGGGAAAGTTGGCGGCGACCCCCGAGGCCTGGTCCTCGCTCCGGGGCGACGAGCCGCTCTCTCGTCTTTAACCGTCTCCCTTCTTATCTGCTTCCCACCCCATCCTCCTCCTCCCACCTACCCGACCTTCCGCCTTGTCTCCCTCTCGCAGCGGCTGAATACAGATCAAGACGTGGCGGCGGCGGCGGAGGAGAAGCCCGGATGACCGCTCCCTTCATCGCAAACGTCGATGCAGATCGTCCTCATGATATCAACATGAGATAAGAACTTGCGGTTTTCAAAAAAAAAATCAAAGAAAAAATTCTTAGACGTGACACAACAATTACCCTTATTTTTAAATAACTAAAATGAGATTTATTTATTTATTCATTTATGTATTTATTTATTTATTCAGTTATTTATATATATGTATTTTTATACAAAAGTACAATTTTTTTTATACAAATAAAATAACATTATATTACTATTATATAAATTTTATATTATATACAAAATTAGCAAATTCGTCCAATCCTTGATGATTCTAATTTATTAAATTTATTTTTTTATGCCAACCTTTCCTTTTCCTCCTTCGTTTATTTCAAGATTGCACAAGCACTCGTTTTGTTTTTCTAACTTTAAACTCCTTCCGACGATCCCCGATGAGGAGCGGAGGGTGATAGTTTGCCCCCCTCCCCAAAAATATCTTTCAAAATCCAGGATGAGGAGATATTTTCTACTTTTTAAAACAATTAAGAAATAACAGAATTTAGATAGCTTTAGAATAACCTTAGAATAACATAAATAGGAAGAACTAGCAATAGATATAACCAATAGCAGCGTGCTAAAAGTCTTATATCCTCAGTCTGTGGTGGTGCACAGTGCAGGTGTGTGTGCCTTAGAAGTGTGTGTGTTGGGGAGGGGGGTTTCTGTGCGTGTGTGTGTGTGTGTGTGTGTGTGTGTGTGTGTGCATCTATAGGGGGTTGATGTCACAGCTCTTGGTAAGAAGTTATCCCACTGAGATGCAGGCGCTCCTTGACTTCATGTTTCTACACCTTTTCTTGTTTATTTTTTCAGAATTTCCTCGGGATTTGTTACAGACGAATACGGAAAAATAAAGCGAGCGACTGATCTGTGCGAAGCCCATCCTGGTGTGAAGAAACAAGGAAAGCCCTTATTTTATGCTGGGCTTACACCGAACCATTTCCATATGCGCAAACTAAAACCTTAAAGTTTTTAGTCTGCTGATAAATTGGTAGACATGAGCGAAGTCTGACCACTTTGAACCCATCTCGGAGGGGAGGAGCTAGAGGTTGGAATCCAGACCGGTCCAAAGACGGAGCGTCGGCGTCGCCCGTCATCCGTCGCCCGTCATCCGTCGGTGATGGAAAAATAAGGAGAAAAGTAAAAAGCAAAACTTTATTTTCTCGTCCCTGTGCTGAAAATATTTTCAATGTCAGAGGGAGGGCGCCTCGGGCCGACGCCAATGAACTCGGAGAGGAACTTTCACTTTGAGTCTCACTGTATTTCGGTGAAAAGCAGAGACGGTCCAAGTAACTTCGCGGAGGAAATATTTTCATACGGGTTCTCCATGACAGTCGAGAAAATAACAGCACGAAGGATGGGGGAGCTCTGACTTTGGCGTGTTCGGCCTTGTCAACCTCCAGCATCTAATCTGTGTTTTTGTGTCAATCCTGAGAGACAGGACACTCCTGTCTGAGGCAGGGGATCACCGTGCCTCACCTCCGCTCCAGGGGCGATGTCACTCTGTTTGTTTAAAGTGTCAGACTTCCCGAACACCAGCCGCCCAACTCCCGACCCTTTGCGACCCGCCGGCAGGCTGAGAAGAAGCAGAGGAGCGCCGTCGGGTTTTCAGCGCAACAGAGGTTTCAGTCAGATAAACAAGTCTGACCTCGCCGCTCTGACATTGACAGATAGGAGGAGGTGGGCGGATCCTTGCCGATGTTTGTGAGTAAGCCGATATGAATTCATAAAATTGCAAAACGGCCGCACGTGTCCAGACGCGGGACGCTAAGCCCTCCATTTACCTTGTTACCTTCCCCTTCGAGCATCTCTCCGCCTCGTTTAAATTCACGCCATACCCAAAAAAGCTCGGACGAACCGCGGAGACGGAGGTCGATGCGCGAGCAGGCAGGGGGGCGAAGATCGTGCCGAGATGCTAACCGGAGCTAAACGTGTGGAGAGGACTTCCAACTGGCTGGGTTACAGCCGCCCATAACAAAGATGGCCTGTGTGTCTTCCAGCAGGTATGCAAAGGTGTGTAGTACACACACACACACACACACACACACACACACACACACTAGAACCTTGATTTATGAGTACATCGACTTACGAATCTTCCGGGTTACGAGCCTCAGTGGATTTTTTTGCTATATAACACGAGCCAAGAGGATGAGCGTTTTACGCTAATGTGGCCATTTTGGCATTTAATAAAAAAAAGTCGGAAAAAATCACGGAAAAGCATGAGGGAAGTGTGCGTGTTGTCAACCGTGTCTGAGAGCATCATCTGTGAGAAGGCAGGAAACCTTTACGGGGATTTGGTGCGATAAACAGCTGGAACGTTAATGGACGAGGCAGCGAAAGTCATTCAAAGCCGGTCTTGGACGGTTGGATCAGTTTTATAAGAGGACCGGCATTCATTTTGTTGCTAAAGGAAGTTTAGCGATAAAGAGTTGAAAAATGTGCAAGATATATTTGGCAGTAACTGTAGCATCAAGTGTTTAGCAAGTAAGTTAATCAATAGAGCCTGACATGGAAAGACGATCTCCACCGACATCTTCCTCCGATCTTCAACGTATATAGTTATTTCTTCTCATTCTCTTTCATTATTATTTTTTAGACACTATTTATTTAGAAAGCATATTTTCTTATTGGAAAAACACATAAAAAAACAGTGGGCCAGAACAGATTAACAGCGTTTTGATTCATTCTGGGGGGAAATTTTCCTCAATATACGAGAAAATGGCGTTACGAGCTCGGTCACAGAATGAGCTGAACCCATAACTCAAGGATTTTTTTTTTTTATTTTTATCCTACACATAATAAGGCTCATATGTTCTAGTTACAACCGCCGTTACAACAGACTTGCGCAGCAAACATTGTCCTCAGGAGCATCGACACAGGTGCGCACGAAAAATGGATCTGACACGCACGATCCAAATCAATCGCCAACAAGATTTACCGCCGCCCACGGGGGCGCCGTCAGAGGCATCAGAGGCCCGACGTCTCAAACGACCCGCGTCATGGGCTGGAGGTGAAAGCGGCCCGCGAACATGTCAGAGCAGAAACGCCTTGGTCGTCAAAGCGGTTGTAAACGGCGGAGTCGCTGAGCGGTCAGGAGGCCCCCGGTTGCAAACCAGCGAAAAAGGGAAAAAGGATGCCCACATCTCTGCATCAGAGTCTGAGCTCTCATGAATCTCCATCAGTTAGATAGCAAAACTTGTGCTTTTTTTATTATTTTTGCGTGACTTAATGTGACACTTACACGGGGTCAGCGTGTGACGCCTCACGCCAGAGCGTGCACACATCGAGCTGGACAATTGACCTGGTGGTCCTGCTGCAGCTGACACCAAGAAAAAGAGGACTATATTGTGTTTCTTAAAGATAGAACTCTGATTTCTGATTATGAAAATGATTAAGTTTATCACAAGGGTCCATGATTTATCACTTTTTGTCTTTTGTTTTGTTGTGTTTTTTTCCCCACAATTTGAGCCTTAGACATACCATGAAGAAAATTAAGTTGTTTTATTTTTTATTAACAGTCATTTCTGTGTCCTGCTTTTAAAAACCCTTGATTTTTTTTTTTTAATCAAAAAATGAATAAGCGACGCAAGAAAACAATGAAAAAGAGCAAGAAATTAATAAAATAGTTCAAGATAAAACAAAAGTTTGATTTAAGAAAATGAAATGAAATTACATGAAAACTAAAATTAAATGGAGTTAAATAAAATTAAATGGAGTTAAGTTGATTTTGAGACACTAAACAAGCCTCAGAGTTCACATTATCAGCGTGTCAAGCACCGCCCCCTCCCACGAATGAATATCCAGACGGGGTCAAAGGTCACGGTCCGAGCTCTGTCGAGCTTTCCATCCCACATTTGCGGACCGACACCTGACCGTCAGCTTTGCTGTAAGCGACCGTGGATTTTTAAAATGTGTGCATGTGTCTCACTTGGCGATCTTGGAAAGAAAAAAATGTAAAATGAAAAATCAGTGATTTGCACATTTGCAAGGTATTTTTCATTTAACCTCACCAGTTTTATTGATTTTATTCAAAATCGCTGAATTTTTACATTTATTGTTCAAGCTGAGAAGAGACATGCGGTGAGGCCGTGACCTGTTGAGCCTCAACGTAGATTGACAGCTCAGCACTAAGTGCTCAGGACTAAGAACGTATTATCACCTCTCTAACGTTTAAACACTTTTGCTATTCAACTGTATGTTGAATTTCTTGTGCTGAGCGATCATAAAACGGCTGCAAAGAGCCACTAAGTGAGGCACGCAGTTCTCCTGCCTCATGGTAGGGGGCGCTTGTGATCCCAGGGATTCTTCTTGTAACTCCTCGGCCGCAGAATACAGCGACAGCACGCTACAGTTAGCAGGTCAAGTGTCGCCATCCATTTATTTCTTCCTCTCCTCACTTTCAAAATGGAGGATTACATATCCAAACTTAGCCAATTTGCTAATTTGGACTCACATGGACTTTGTTTATAAGTGAAGAGAAAACCATAATAACTGTGTTTAAAATTAAATGTGCTTTTTTGTGTGCTGAAGTTTGTATGTGTAAAGAAAGCTAATATGGGATTTAAAACCCGTTAACCGCTGCCAGTCAAATGATGAATAAGCTACTCAGCATGCTTCATATGTTTGTAAATCTGATTGCGTTGAAGTCAGTGCCTCACCGGCCTTGAACCTCACCGCACATCAACGCTTCAAAGAAAAGGTGAAAAAAAAGAAATCCCATCGATCTCCTCAGTGTCGGGTCGGAGTCACGTCCCGGCTCCTCGACCCCCCAGCTCGGTGCCTGGACCCGATTTTCCGCGTCAATGCGTGAAAGAATCTTCGGAGAAAGTCACACGCCATCCCCGCCACAACCGCACCTTTGGTCCGAACTCTCTGCGAAAAGGCGATTCGCAGAAATGAACCGTTCGGGCGGAGAGCCTGTTCTGGATGAGCCCACGTGAAGAAACCAGCATCGTCTAAAGCGCCGGGCCGTAAAAAAAGAGAGAGGCGTTTCACAAAAGGCAGCGACGGGGTCGCGGCAAGGCGGCCTCTGGGTCGTAACTAGTCCAGCAGAGAGAGAGAGAGATTTAGGCCTGAAGTGGAACCATGTGTGCGAAGCTGCACGAAGTAGCTGACGTAAAGATTTCGATGCAGACAATGTGAGCCGCTGACGGAGATGCTGACGGAGATAGAGTCCTTTTATTTTTTCGGTTCTATCAGTTTCCGCTCGAAGAGTGTCTCTATCCATTTTCCTCCGCAACTTTGACCACACTCACAAACACACACTCACACAGTTTGATGATATATTATCAACATATCACTGAAATTCATCATCGTTATTTTGTCCAAAAGGAGTTTTTTTTTTTAGATTTTTTTTTTAAATGCAAGGGGAAGAGTTTCAAACTTTCATAAGGCCCATAAAATCTTCAATAACATTTTTTGACATTAGAATAGAAAAAAAAAAAAAAAATTCAACCATTTCTAACTCAAAAATATATACATATATGAAAAAATATACATTCAAAGAAATACCAGATATTATTATTGTATAATTAATGGTAATAATTATACGGGGGCAGCCTCGACCATAATAACTGTCACTTTTATCATTATTGACTTACAGTTTTATAGCATTTTTATTGTTTTCCGTCCAGTGGTTTACGTCTTCCGCATGTTAATGTAGTCTTGATCCAGATGATTAAGAGACGGACTTCACATCGGCTCCTCTGTTCTGACTGTCCGATGGGAAACGGCTCGATTTTGAGTTGTTTGGGTTTTTTTTCCCAAACTTTTGGTTGTTTGTCCAGCAGGAGGACGGATGAGAAACCCCGGGACCGATTGACTTTCCGAGAGGAGGCCCCTCCTTTAAGGCCGCGGAGCGATTATTTACACTTTGCTCCGTGTGACCAGATGTTTTTGCGGTTCCACGTCGATAAATATACGAGAAAGAGCCTGAAAACGGGTAGGTTTGTTTTTCGTATGCAGCCGGCCCAAAGTCCAGCGTCCCAGTTTCCCAAGAGTGTATTTTTATCTCGGTCCCCTGACGTTGCATTCTGCTCGGCGGACGCGAGGCCTCGCTGCTCGGGTCCCGATCTACTGCTCCCCCCGACAGAACCCCCGTGTTTTCCTTTCCAAAGCGGTGAAATTAAATTTGATGATGTGATGAGTTAACCAGGTCAAAGGTCAACGGGACTTCGATCAAACTGCTCTAGATTCCCTTCAATTGACTGTTTCCGGGATTTACTTGCAGGACTAATTGTCGAAATCATTTATTTTTACACGGTTGATTTTTTTTTTTGGTTTGCTTTTGTTTTCCGATTTTATCAGCTCCATCCTTTTGACCAATTATCCATCCTTCAGTCGATAAACGATGCATAAAGTCCAGCGTGGCGCGCAGGCCGTCCACATGAAACGCAATTCAGCCTAGAAGACCAGGAATCAGCATTATTTCAACAAGCACTTAGGGAACTTCGACGACAGCTGAGAAAAGTTTGCGATCCACCCGAGCTTTAGCCCTCCGCCTCAAAACAGACCTTAGTAAACGGCCAAATTCAACAGGAAAACCAAAAATATGTTGTATCATTTTACCCAGTCATCGCTTCTAGATGCTAGGTCAGGGGTGGGCAATTATTTTGACATTTCTTGTTTAATTTTTATGCGCAGGCCAACTAGGTATCATGTAAATTGAACAAAATGAAAATTGGATTATGTAAATTTTTTGGCATTCATTATCATATAGCTGTACCGACATTATATTGTACATGATTATCCATACAAAATTAAACAAAAAGAAAAAATAAGGAGCTTCTACATTCAATATTGATTGAAAAAACTCTATTAAAATATTCAAAGGAAATAGTTTGGCGGGCCGGATAAAAAAACAAAACCGCAACAAAGTGGAGCTGAGAAAGAACGAAGCAAAGTTCTGGAGAGGCGGAGGTGGGGATCACCTGCAAAGATCAGGGCGGGAGGTGGTCAAGTGCATTTTGCTTGTTTTTGAAATTACCCACAATGCACCAGTAGATGACGAGTCGGATAAGACGGAGAGGCCATTAAGAGCGATCGACCTCGGGACGCTTATCTGCAGCCCCGTTATGCATGTTTACCGTAACCACCACCTTAGTGATGGGCCGTCGACAGGAGCAGCGCGTCGTCCTCCTGACCATAAATGTTCTGGAGCAGGATTTTAACATGCAGCTGGGGGTGGGGGCGCGCAAAACCGATGACTGCACGAGCTACAAATCCCACAGCCTCCTGCAGACACCGATACATCAAGTGGAAGGGCTCCAGGGAGTGGAAAACTACAATTATTTCACATTCCTGAGCATAGTGTTCCTCATCGGCGAATTACAGAACAGATATCTGCTGTAGTGTATGAAAAAAGAAGACTTTTACGCTTTAACACAAGGGGGGGGGCATTAAACCTTGCCTGGTTGAATAAAAACGGGCATTTCAAAACTGTTGGGTTCATTTGTTTTTCCAGATATTGGTGGCAAAGTTTCCCACCAAACGCACAAAATTATGACAAAATGCCATTTGTGGAAGTGATGAAATGTGTCTCCGTGAGAGATCAGCGAATTATTATCTTTTAAAACATAAATGTAGATACGTAAGTAGCAAGAAGTTTCAAGGAAATTCAGTAAATTGGAGCAATGTATGTGTAGAAAGTGATAAAAAAAAATTAAAATGAAAAGTGAAATAGTCAAATGAAAACCATCCATATGTATAAATATATATTCTATATATGTATATGTGTATGTAGTTCTTCTGCTCTCTCTCATATACATCTATATATTTATATAGATATATATGATATTATATTTGTATTATATTTGTATTATATTATATATATTTCTTATTTATAAAAATGTATAAATGCGTTTTTTTATATTACGCTTGAGGACAATTTCCTCGCCTTTCTCGTCATTTAAGGGCGTCATCACGCGAAGTCTCGCGATATTTGACCGCTAGTTGTCGTTGTTGCGCCCCAACACACATACACACACACACACACACACGAGCCGTATTTAAAATAGCTGGTATGCAGGACGCGGGCTGAACATCGCGAAGCTTCTCACTGCTCCGCGGGTAAGTGAGTCGCATTGTGACATATTTAAACTAAAGTCTGGCCAACGTTTAGCGGTTAAATGGTCGTTTATTTGAAAAATATGTGAAATGAGTGGCCGAAACGGCATTTTTTTCCCGTTTTGAAGCGTAAATGAGTTGAGCTAGCAAGCGTCCTCTGCTAACTCATCGGTTAGCCGAAAGTTAATATAAATATATAACCTGTTGCAACAACTGCCAAATGTTATATCTTCATATTAATGATTTAAATTTTCCTAGAGATAAGGATAGTTTAAAATATATTTAAGAGGTAGCTGCTTTGTTTGACAAGTACGTGTCCCATAATATTGTAGTCCTTGTAGCAGTGATGCACAGTGGCAGAGGTGCCTGGAGCCAAAACAGCCTTTATTCCATTACATTATCAGAATTCAGTATCTTCTTTGTGACTGGAATATTATATAAGGGGGAGCCAAGACTGATTTTTTTGAGAATATATTACTTATTTTAACTTTATTGAGAATATGAAGAGTATTCAGCGAGGGATTGCAACACTTGCCTGTACATAATATGATCAAGGAGAAATCATGAATTCCTACTGATGCAGGATTCATTGTGTGTGTGTGTGTGTGTGTGTGTTTGTGTGTGTGTGTGTCTGTGATTTCACGTTGAATATCATGTGTTATGTGTGGAACATCCAGCATATATGATATTATTTTATATAATTATATATGCCTCTCCTGTAATACCGTTTCCTGAATGTAATTTTTTTCTCCCACGTCCCTCTGACTTATCTGCTTTTCTATCAGCATTGTTCAACTTGATACTAAATTATAACTTCATTTGTGCACTCAAATTTCTGCCGTTAGCATGAATTGTGGGCGAAGGGAGCTTGCATAGTGTAACGGACATAAATTCTAAATGAACTCCTGTACGGGGTGAGCTGAATGAGACTGCTGCCGTCAGCCTGCTGAAGGTGCCAATTTTCAAGAAGCAAGCGATAACTAGCGAGACCGGATAAATCTAAGATCTTGCTATTCATTGTCTGTCAACTCAAAGCTCTGTCCTGGAGCACCTCATTCATAAATGTAAGATTTTTTTTTAAATTATAACCATAAGGTTAAAAAAAAAAAAAAAAAATCAGAAGTTTTATCTGGTCTCATTAATAATGTAATTGCAGTGAGTCAAACACAGATGGACACACTGGTGGTCCCTTCCAGACCCGACTCGTGAGCAGCCCTTGTTACTCAGAAAAAGCCGGCATCGTGTTGCAAATGTACACATTGCATCGACACAGACCGTGATAAGAAGTGACACCTGAGGCCGGTCAGCAGCTGTTGCCTAACTTTGAATCAAAAGTCTATCTTTATGCTAGAGTCAAGAAAAAAAAATGTTTTGTTGGGGGGCGTTCGTTCTCTCATTCACAACTAAAGTATTTAATGAACCTGCTCACTTTTTTTGGTCTCTGGGAGGAAAATGGAGAACTTGGAAAGAACCCAGGCAAAGAGGGGAGGATCATGGTGGGAGAACCCATGTCAGTCCCTGGATTGAACCTATCGCTGACCTCCGGACCACTGTGCTTTCAAATACAAAAAGAAAAAGGCTGTACACTTGGCTGCAAGCTGAAAAAGAACAGAAGCCCTGGTCAAGTTTGACTTTACGCTGTTTAAACAACAGCAATTTCATGATGTGTGTAGCTGATTAATGAGGATATAAGTGCTTTTGAAATGGAGGGAATTGGCTGTCAATTCAGACTCGCATCTATAAAAGTCGAAGGACAGGTTGACCTTTCCGTGGGCTAAAAGCTAAAAGCGGGTTTCAAAACAAATGTCCTACTCACCAGCCGCTGCAGGATCCGCTTGCTCTTGTCGTCGGTGCAGTAGTCAGACAAGATGCTCCGGTGGACCAGGACCAGGCCGTTGAGAAATAGCCAGGAGCCAAACCAGAGCAGAGCGAACACCACTGTCCCTCGACGAGACCACAGTCTGAGGCCAAGCCAGCGGAGGAGACACAGGCCGCCGCTGCCCCGGCCCCCTCCCCCCGACACCAGCCCGCCAGGCAGCATGGTGCAAAAAAAAAAAAAAGAAAAAAAACACCACCAAAAAATGTGTCCGTTGCAGAAAAAAAAAAAAATCAACCGATTTGAAAATCACTTTTCAAAGTATTCATGAAAAGATGTTCATTTGTTTGGTGATATTTCTACTTTTAATGATTTATTTGGTATTAATGTTTGAATTTTTCATGAAGTATGTTTGATCAGGGTGTTGCTGCACAATGGATGAACTTGTCATCGCATCGTGATTCGCAAGTTGAGATCTTCAGATGGTGTCATCCCTTGTCTGAGTGTGGAAAAAACTAGGCCTTCAGTTCTCAGAAAGACTTGAAAAATAAAATCTGGATAAAAAGTTGACTAAACTCATAAAAACTTCTCTTTCTGCAAACATCCTCAAGATGAGCCGCTCTGATTCCTCCCTCTGATGTTCATGTTTTTTTTTTTTTTTTTTTTTGGAAAAAAAAAAGCTAATTATCTCCGTCTTCTGGTGGGTCACTGGAGAGTTCACTGCGCCGGATTCTGCTGGGAGACTTTAAAAACAAGCCGGCTCCTCTGGTTTTCATGGGGTCTGCGTTCCAGGGCTGGCGTCGGCGGGTCACGGTTTCCAGTCCCGCAGAGGTTCTGCAGACACTCGCCGATCCTCCCAGGAACTCCGGCCACATTATTTAAGCCTCTTATTAACATTTCCTCATGTGGCTGCGGTTTCCCCTCTGCCGAAGCATCCGAGCCGCGAAAACGCGTCTGCGACGCTCACAGAAGGAAGCGGCCGGGCACCTTCTCTATGGAAAAATTCTCCGGATCCCTAAAGGAGAAGAAAAATGGAGGGAGGTCAGGTTTTTTGTGTCCGCTGAAGAAAAATCTCAGCGTTGGTTGGGTTTGCTGTGACTGATGGGAAGGTGGGTGGTGGAGAAGCAGCTGCTGAAGTCTCACCCCTGGAGGTCACTTACATGTATTTTCCTACTATTTATACAGCGATTAATCACAGATGTCCTTCAAGTTGTTTGAATAGGGATTTAGCAAATCTCTCTCTCTCTCTCTGCGGAACAGGTAAAAATCTGTCGGCTAGAGGAGAAAATCTTGCAAACCAGCTCCGTCAACACCTTTTGTGTTTCTGCAGCAGAGATACTGCCTCTCAAAGACCCCCCCCATCCCTCCCTTAATAAAGGTAAGATAAATAAATACTTTCCCTTGGCCCAGTGCACGCTTTCAGCTCACCCTCCCTCCACATCTGAAGGCTGGGTGACGACCGTTTGGCTGAGGTAGCGAAGGTCATCCTAGATCCCCTCTCCCAGATTCATGATGATAGGCTTTTTTTATTTCATTTCTTGCAGATCTGATCTGGCTGCGTAGATCATGGCTCTCGTTTTATTTCTCGAGTGCAGAAACGCCACATCGGGGATAGTAAAAGTGATTAACAAGCGTTTAAAGTCATAAATCTCGGGGTTCGGGCTGAGACCTTGTTGGCTCAGTGGGTTCAGAAGGTTAAGGTTAACCTATAAATGATTCCATCTCTCTGGGAACTCGCGCCAAATTGGACCAACCGGCTTCGACCTGTCAGCATAAGTTTTTAGTGCCACTTTCACGTTTGCGTTATTTATACTGACCTAAGTTGCACAACTTACTCATCTGTAATTGTAAAATTAGAAATCTTCCAGGGTTTTTTTTTAATTCAATTTAAGACAAAGAAAATGATTTTATTTGCGCTGGCCGACGGGGGAAAGAGCAGCAGGTAAAAATCCACACTTCCACCTTCTTCAGCTCTGGAAATATTCCAGAATCTTTCCAAGAAGCAACAGGTGCCGGACTATTGAATTCCACCCCGACCCGCAGCGAAAGCCCCATGAGGCCGCCATGTTCCCGCTCGTCGAGCTCCTGCAAATTCAATGTTTTTAGTGTCGGCCTCCATTTGAACGGAAAAATTACCTAACACCACGATTGGCAACATAAAAGCACAAAACTGCAACGCCTTTAAAAATAGAAGATTTTAAGCCTATTGGACAGCTCAGCTGCAGGGTTTTACAATGAAAGTCATGGTATTATAGATAATTAAAACCAGGGTTCTGTTATGATTACAGGGGTTTGTCCAAAGTGTGACCCGAGTGCCGAAATCCAAGCTTTGAGGGATAAAAGTCCTAGACCTGGCTTTACTTGACAGCGAGGGACTGGAAAGAAATCCAAATGCAGACTCATTATACAACTTCGAAAATATGGAGCGACTCCGAAAATAGGATTAATTTACCCCCGCCCACAGAAAAAGGTTATGCTATAATCATTCTATTATAGACTTTTTCCTGCAAATTCTTGATATCAAACTTTTATGTGACTTTTTTAACTCAAGGTGATTAGAAGATCCAGGATTGAGACAAATTAACAATTAAGTTTAAGATGGGGCTTCACCCATTTAAAAAAAAAAAAATATTATAACCAAACTTTGAGCGTTTTTCTTCCTGCTTAGGCCAACTCACCAACCAGGAATTCTTTTTAAAGAAAATGAGACCGATCCTGTTATCCTGAGCCTGATGGTCCTTCAGTTGCCATGGGATTAGGTCAGACTTTTAAATCCGGCTGACTAAACATCTCTTTTTGAGAAGAAGAAGTCATTTTTGCAATCCCGCCGCCTGCTGCCTTTGGAGAAAAGCGCCAAACCGGGATCATCATTTCACTCCATTAAACACGGCAAACTTTTGTCCAAAAAAAAAAAAAAACAACTTGTAATCCACTCAGTCCTTTGATTATTCTCTCTGAAATCTTTTAATCCAGGCTCAGACCTTCAACGGAGCAATCCCGGCGTCGACGGTGCAGGTCTCTAAGCGTGGAGATGCTCCGGGAGGTGAGACGTTTGCATACAAGGATCTTGTAAACCCTGATTTCAGACTGTCAGGCAGTTTAGGCATCAGCGGCTCCGGCTCGCTCGCTGAGCTGCTGCCGCCGCCGCCGCCTCCTCGCTCTCCATCTGACGCTCCACAGTGCCTGGCTGCTACAGAGAGAGAAAGAGAGGGAGAGAGAGAGTGTGTGTGTGTGTGTGTGTGTCTGTGTGTGTGCGTGTGTGTGTGTGCGTACATGCACGTCCCGCTCAAGCTTCTCTGTTCGGCCTCATTCTTCTTCCTTCCTCCCTCCGCTGTAGCCCTGGCCTTTTTTTTTTTTTTTCCACAGTGTGTGCGTGTGTTGGTGTGCGTGCACATGCATGCGTGTGTGTATCCGAATCTATCTTTGTGAGGACCAATATAACTGTTAAACCTCGAGAGAGACAGAGAGGACTCCCTGTTTGTCAGACACTTTGAGACTTTTTGGAATCCGATTGGGGAAGAAAAGAACTGCTACAGAGATATGAAACACTTTTCTTCTGTCAAGAAATATATGAGAAAAAATGTCGCACCTTGAAGTGACACTCCTATCTTTTTTTATCTTATTAAAGTCACAATTCAATGAGAAGTGAGAAACTACCTCTGGAGAAAGACTCCGTACTTGTAAGGATTGTCGTGAAATCGTAAATTCAAGTGAGTGAAGTGATAGATTGCCAATAAAAAGGATAATGTAATAAAAAGGTTCAGATTGATTTTATAAAAATGAATGTAAAGAAAAATCCCGATATTTCCTGAATTATTTTGAAGGTGAAAAAATATGGCACTTTTTTCATGGTTTTTGCAAGATTTTACGCATTTGTTAAACAAAGCATAAGAAACGCGTTGCTCCAGCTCAGCACTCTTTCTCTTTTCTCTCTTATTTTTTGAAATTGCTGATTTTGTTGGTTTTTTTTTTTCAAAACCCCTGAAATCTCGCCGCTGAAGAACTTCAGCCCAGAGAGGAACATGGAGTGAAAACTGGCCTGAAGAACGTAAAGCAGTTTAAAAAGCTCCATTCAGAGAGGCTGCAAAACATGTTAGTAGTTTGTTTTGGGCAATTAGGGTTTTTTTTTCGTTTGATGTTACAGGAACCTTATGAGGCTTTGGCATCACTTTGCATTTACTGAGTTGATACGACATTCTTGGCAATGAATCCTGTAAGCATGATGCTTTTAAGTTCTCCCGAGGAGTTGCCGCTTCCAGGGACTTTATTCAGACTCGTAGAAAAGAGACAGGAAGTCCACAGGTGCTGCAGGAAGTCTGTATGTCCTCACAAAGATGGAGGAAGCGGTGTGTGTGTGTGTGTGTGTGTGTGTGTGTATGTGTGTGTGTGTGTGTATGTCTCCTGGCCCCTCCCCCCCCCTCAAGCCTTTCTCATACTTACATGCTACTGTACCTTTCATTCTCTCCGGCCCCCTTCACCCTGTTACCACGGCAGCGAGTCCTCGCCAAGGTTCAGTCCCCACATGTAGCTGCGCAGAGCCTCGTCAAATTAACCCCCCCCCCAATCTCTCTATACTGTGCCAAATGTGATGAACGCTCCGATGAAAACAGCTCCAGGCCAGAGGCAAGTTGTAACGGCACTGCTTGTTAAAAAAAAAAAAAAGAAGTTCTGCAGACATTAAGGGGGAGGGACTCAGGCGGATTCGCAGAGGGTAAAATGTCCATGTGAGTTTCAGTGTGTGTGTGTGTGTGTGTGTGTGTGTGTGTGTGCGCGCGTGTACGGTCAGTAAACAAGACTGTAATTAGCCCGGTCCTGCGGTCTCGGAGCAGCATCCTATTATCATGAAGCCCTCAGGGTTGATTCAGACGAAATCCTTCGCAAAAGATAAATGTTAAAATAACAGCGGTGTAATGGTATTCAACCAGAGGGGGAAAAAAATAGCTGAATTAATCATCCGTGACTTACAAGGGAAAGTGTTCACTTTAAAAAGCTGGTCTTTATTTCTGGATTATTTGCGTAATAATCTCAAAAGTATCAAAACAATTTTCTCTAAAATGTTAAATTGTGTAGATAAACTATCTTGTCAGTCAGGTTGTTTTTGTGGTTGATGAAAAAATCTTCCCCCAACATGACGTGTCCTTGTCAGCCTCTCATCTAGCCATCTAGCCAAAAAAGTCGGTTGCGATCATGAACAACTCCTAAAAGCTGGATTCCGATTGGCGCCGAGCTGGGGAAAACTTGTAAAGTGGGTTCGGCGAGCAAAAAACCTCTGCCGCTGCTCTTCGAACGACCGGACAGCCTCTGAATAGTCAAACCCCTCAAACCCCTGCGAGCCCGGCTCTCTCTGTGTCCTTGTAATTGCCAATTAAAACCATCTGGTCGGCGGCCAGCTTGTCTCCGTCGCCGCTGGCAGATGATCACACCAGCTTTTTTTTCCTTAACGTCGCCCGAGTGGCGGTAGAACACTTTTCCCCGTAGCTGCTGCCTATTATTCCGTGGATGGCTCACTCGTAAAGGGTGGGGCCGTTCTTACAGGTGCGTAACTTGACTAAAACTTCCCTTTTGTGAATTCTTACAGTCCTCGGCTTACTGCGCCCTCGCCCTTCGGCGTGGTAGTACATCGCCATCTCACGTAAATTTATGAAGAAAGTCTTGTTCCATCATTGCGACACAGGCCGCGCGTGCTGTTAAAATACATTTTGCTCCGGAACTAGTTTGAACGAATCCGTCATCATGCGGCGCTACATGACGAAGACGGTTCTGTTGACATTTGCCGGTTGTACGCCATATTGGATTGTGCTACATTCACGTTCTTTGTTTGTGTTTTTTTTTTTTTTTTTTTTTTTTTTTTTTTTTGGTTTTTTGAACTTTCATTATGGCTGCCAAGCATGCATCAGACTCCCGATTGCAGTGCTTAGTAGAAAAGGAGTTCCAACTCTGGGCGATATGTCCCCTTTTGTTTAGTCTGTTCACATACATCCGTGCTGCTAAGCACCAGAACCACCTAATTGTGAAATTCGCAGATGATACAATAGTCATTGGACTCATCAGTAACAATGATGAGGCTGCTTATAGAGACGCGGTGGCAAATCGGTTTAGCGGTTCTTTCTTAATTTGGCAAATAAAAACTGAAAGAATCATTGACTTTAGAAAATCCAATCCTGTACATCGGCCGCTTGCATTAAACATTGAACATCAGTATGTTGGTCAAAAAGGCACATCAGAGACTATTCTTTCTGAGCTGTCTGAAGAAAAACGGCTCGCCCGCAAAAATCACTCACCTACTTTGACACATCAACCGTTAAAAGCATCCTTACTCCTCTGGTTTAGAAATATCTTAGTTAAGGATCACAAGCTGATCCTGATTGTACTATTATTGTTTCTACTATTTATTGTTTTTATTGTGACCAGGGATGACGTTGTGTCTGGCAATATGCATTTTAAGTTGAAGTATTGGATTGACTCTACACTGTGCTGTTTAATTTATATGACAACAATAAACAAAATTAAATTGCATTACGTCACGCCGTAGGAACGGAATTTGAGGATCGGCTGTATACAAGGAAACCGTAGAAGAAGAAACCCCTTTACTTTGTCACATTCAGTTATACATAAAGCACAACATTAGTCCTCTGCATTTAACCCATCATGGACGAACCATGAGCAGAGGGCAGCCTCCGTGGAGCAGTTAGGGGTTTGCTCAACAACACCTGAACAGGCCAAGAGGAGCCAGGAATCGTACAAGAAACGTTCAATTTGAAGTTTAACTTGGGGAGGTAGAATGACTTAAGGGGAAAAGTAAAACTGTGAACACGAAGATGAATCTAACTTCACTCTGGCGAATATAGAGTGGGACGTCGCTAAGGATCTGGCCTCTCAGGACAATCCAATACCGGCTGCAATGGCAGTAAAGAAATACCTTGTTTGGCATGTTTCTAAATAATCACATGCAAACTTGCGGGTTCAGGCTCTCTGAGCCCTTTAGCACTAGAGTCAGAAGCGACAGTGGATAATATGAGTCTTTTTGTTGGGCGGTGCGATGGCGCAGTAGTTACTCTTGAGCATTGGAGGAAGCTTAGATATAAGAAGTGTTTGCAAATGTCGCAGAGGTACATTGAAAATGAACACCCTGAAAAATGGTAGACCTCTTTAAATTGGATAGAAAATTACAACTATGTACAATGAAATGACTAGAACTCTGGGGATTTCAAATTATTGAACATGTATGCCAGGTTTGTTGGAATTGATTAAACATGGAGAAACTGCTGCAGACCAAAAGCTCTGGACAAGGATAAGTTTAAAAATTAAATAATGGCCTGAGGCTTACTAATTATTTCAGTTTTGTAAACACACACACTAAGAATCTCTTTGTTTTTTGTTTGAGATTTGTCTCATAAGTTTTCCCTAAATCACATTTCCAGATCTTATTCAAGTTACTCGTCTTGAAAACACATGTATCACTTGTTAGACATTAGCTTGTTAAATGTTTTCTTTTAATTTGGATAATCCGCTATTAGTATTTGCTCTACACTTTTGGGGGATGATGGAGTTCACAATCTTTTTCGCCACCTTTAGTTTAAAAACTGTGGACCTGGACAGTTTGTATTCATAAAACTGAGATGTTACTGGATCACAGCGTCTGCATCTGGTTCCACCGCGGAGGTCCGATCCACACACACTCCGTTGCATACTGACAGGAAATACTCCATTACGATATCAGAAAGCTAGCAACAAACTTACAAGAGGATTAGCAAAACAAATGACTTGACGATAGAAATGTGGGAAAAATAAGGTTTTAAAAAAAATCTTTACATAAAATAAAATTAATTTAACTTTATTCTGGAAAAAGGCAAACGTCGTATTGTTTCATTTCCTTTCCACATTTTTCTGAAACCGAGAGTCCTTTAACTTTAATAGCTGTCACAACGTCTTCTGACCTAATTCAAACAGTTTATCGGGACCCAGAAAATAGATTTAAATAAAAAAAAAAAAAACAGATGATATCGCAACATTCATGTAAGCATGCACCAAAAAAGGTCACACGCCTCTCGTCACAGTGTCCTTGCAGGCAGGCCAGCATCAACATTGGATTGTACTACCTCCCTGTGGCTGATCATGGCAGTTACACCCAGATAGGAGGGAACAAGACAGGTAGAAAACGCATTTGTTGTAATTCTTTCACTTGTTCATTATACAGCTTATCTTACACTCGGGGCTGCTGTCATTGGGTGAGATGTGGAAGGCTCTGAGGGTCCCTTAAAAGGTTGACGTTCCTCTGCAGATGTTCAAATTGCATGTGGATGACGAAAACAAGTAGTTTGCCCATTGTGCACAGCATTGGTGATGCGAGACTTGTGATTTTTCAAGTGAAATTCTCGGCTTTCCCTTTTTTTTTCCCCACAAAGGCCCAACTTAACAAATGATGGGTGCGCAACGAAGCCAGGGCTCATGTAGGTTCGATGAGTTCACGGCACATTTGGGAGGATAAGACAAAATGGCGCAGCCTGCAGGTATTTAGTGTGTGTGTGTGTGTGTCTGTGTGTGTGTGGGCGTGTGTGTGAGCTTTGTGACCCGGGGGCCAGTCGGTTATTTATCGATGCCGAGCATCTTCTCACACACGTTTATGAGAAGGCAAATTGAATTTCCCTGCACGCGCAGGAGTGTGACAAACTAATTAAGTATGAATCTAAAACAAATTAAACAGTAACTTGAACACATTTGACGAAACAAACACACTCCTCGATTTGCCGACTAACTGAAAGCCTGACAAGAACTAAGACATTCTGTCTGGCACGGAGCTGACCCACACTCCTCCTCATTTGTTCAAGTGTGAGGTTCTCAATTTATGGAGAAATACTCGCTCCTTCGGCCCCTCCAGTCCTCTGTCTGGGGATGCTGACGCTCAGCACATTTTGTGGTGATAAAGAAAAATCTTCCATGCCCATGTGTGAAACATTTAGATGCGAAATCTGGGCGATTTAGTGAATCTGTAGTTTGGTGGGCTTTCATAAAAGGGATAGAATGAACTGTTAAGTATGAACAGATGAAACATAACGTTGCCCTGGCGACGTCAGTGGCGGCAAGTAACCAGCTGGCGCCACGGGGGGAACAAAAGTCACGGCCGATGATGAATAGACGCACGTACATCAGCTCTGGCCGGCAGACGCGAGCCCAGCGTTTGTCTTTGACGCCGGCGCTCAACGCGTAATCCCGCCGCACAAACAGAACTGCTGGGAAATCAAGTCCCGCGCACAAAAGCCGGCAAGGGGCGGGGGTCGGTAACACGCTGATTCTGTCCGATGCTGCGCTTTTTTTTTTTTACTGACTTCCAGGCCTGGCAGAGTTGGCTTTGGAAAAACTCAACAGCATGTATACAGTACATCATCATCCAGGACATTCTTCCATCCACCTTCTGACGCTTATCTGGAGTTGGTTGTCGGCAGCAGCGGCCTTAGCAGAGAGACACGGACTTCTCTCTCCCGGTCCACTTAGTTCAGCTTTTCCCGGGCTAGTTGTGAGACACAGACCCACCGGCGTGTCCTGGGTCGTCCTCAGCCACCTCATTGGGCTCCTCTGGACACAGAAGAGGGCTCAGCTCTGACCTCCTCCAAGGAGGCTAAGCTTCTCTCTCTCTAAGGGAGAGCCTGGACTGTGGAGAATCATTTCTGTGATCTCCCTCTTTCGATCACTACCCAGAGCTCGTGACCGTATAGGCGAGGTTTGGAACGGAGATCAGCCAGAGAATCGAGAGCTTCACTTCAGCTCCTTCTTTACCAAAGCATAGTCCACGTGACTGTAGACGCCTTGTCGATCCGTCAGCTCTCACGTGTGAATGAGACCGCGAGGTACTCGAATCCCTCCACATCCTTGAGCCAGAGAGGGCACGCCATCTTTTTCCGGCCTTGGAGTTGCTGATTCTTTATCCCAGACGCTTGACATTTGACAGTAAACGGCTCCGGGTTGAGCGCCTAGAAGGTTTGTACGTAAGGGTTACGAACAGAATCGTTGACCAAGGGCGGTCCTGTCAGAGTCCGATCCTCAAGGGAAACTAATCCTGAACCACGTCTGGCGATACAGGGACCGAGCGGCCCGAGCTTTATCCGTCCTTCTCAGGAATCTAACCAGGAACTCTCAGTTCCACGAACTTACCATCTGCAGTTTGAGTCAGGCAAATAAGTGTCATTTAATTGTGATCTTTGATATAATTCGAATACTGTGAATAATATTCATCCCGAGGAATGGCCCTGACAATGAGGCAGAAACATAAAGCTACGAATGAAAAATCATTAGGACATAGGGAAACCGCATGTTTAAAAAAAAAAAGGAAATTAATTAATTCTTGTCATATTGAAATGCTTGCTGCTGTGAGAATGAAGGAGAGTCGAGGAGGTTAATTGGATTTTTCCTTTTCCGTTCTATCGGTTTTATTTTTTTTGACAAAGAGAGCCGACCAGTAACACACGAGCTTTATGCCCCGCCGCCGGAACTTGTTCGCGGATACAAAATTCACATGTTTTTCACAAAATAATTCACAAAATTCACACGCACAAACACACGCACACACACATCAGAAAAGTAAAGTTAAAATTAGAAGTGGTCAAATATAAAATAAACCTGGTGTTACCACATGGACTTCACTTATCCGGTTACTTAGAAATTAGAGGGAATTTATGTGACACCAGACCTCGGTTGCATCTGATCATGTACAAGAAATTTTTCTGCCACAATTGGGTTTGGCGGCATTTCAATAGACATCCTGGTTATAAAGCACAAGCAAACCACACAAAAGGCTGTTTTTTTTTCCCCCAAATTTGCACTCGGGAATTATCGGGAAAAAAAACGTGCATTAGCCTTAGCATTGCTAATGCCGATCAAATCCTGACTTTCCAGAAACGAGGAGACGCTGCTCGTATCCTATCATTAAATACATTTCCACCGCTTTCTAAACAGACTCTGACCCGTCTGACATTTTCTCTCCCTAAATGAACTAATTTAAATTCACAAAACCCCCGGTGCATGAAAACGCTTTTGTTTCCCCTTCAAACGTCCAAGCATTACCAGGTTTCGTCACTCGTTGAGCTCGTCCTCCTCGTCCTCGAAGTTTTCCTCGCCGTCGTTGGCGGTGGCGTCCTGGTACTGTTGGTACTCCGACACCAGGTCGTTCATGTTGCTCTCCGCCTCGGTGAACTCCATCTCGTCCATGCCTTCGCCCGTGAACCAGTGCAGGAAGGCCTTTCGGCGGAACATGGCGGAGAACTGCTCCGAGATCCGCTTGAACAGCTCCTGGATGGCCGTGCTGTTGCCGATGAACGTGGCGGCCATCTTGAGCCCCCGGGGGGCGATGTCGCAGACCGCCACCTTCACGTTGTTGGGGATCCACTCCACGAAGTAGCTGCTGTTCTTGTTCTGGATGTTCAGCATTTGCTCATCCACCTCCTTCATTGACATGGGCCCGCGGAAGACCGTGGCCACGGTCAGGTAGCGTCCGTGGCGCGGGTCACAGGCGGCCATCATGTTCCTGGCGTCGAACATCTGCTGCGTGAGTTCGGGAACTGTGAGCGCGCGGTACTGCTGGCTGCCTCGCGCCGTCAGAGGAGCGAATCCCGGCATGAAGAAGTGAAGCCTGGGGAAGGGCACCATGTTGACGGCCAGTTTGCGTAGGTCGGCGTTGAGCTGCCCAGGGAAACGCAGCGACGTTGTGACGCCGCTCATGGTGGCCGACACCAGGTGGTTGAGGTCGCCGTAGGTGGGCGTGGTGAGCTTGAGGGTGCGGAAGCAGATATCGTAAAGCGCCTCGTTGTCGATGCAGTAGGTTTCGTCCGTGTTCTCCACCAGCTGGTGAACCGACAGGGTGGCGTTGTAGGGCTCCACCACCGTATCTGACACCTGGCGAGGGGGGCAAGGTCAGAGCTCTTCTTTTTCGACACAAAATAAGGAGGACATGGGGCGAGGATGGGGGCGTGTGCTACCTTGGGCGAGGGCATGACGCTGAACGTGTTCATGATCCGGTCGGGATACTCCTCCCGGATCTTGCTGATCAGCAGGGTCCCCATGCCGGAGCCGGTGCCCCCTCCGAGAGAGTGGGTCAGCTGGAAGCCCTGCAGGCACAACGGCCCAAATTAGGGTTCTGACCTTTAGCCTTTCACAGACGGACACAAACACCTGCCAGCCGTCTTTTCGGCTTCCATTTTTCAAGTCGTAGTGATGACATTTGATTATCGAACATGAAATTAATTCTGCTAAGTTTGTAACTTCTCCTCCCTTGATTCCTATACACACCTTTCTAACATCTTGCAGTTAAATGACAATATGCTCGTACAGGAAGTCCTCACTTAACGGCGTCCCTGACCTAGTGCATGCGCAGTTGCTATCTCCCACGAATTTATTTAGACAGGAATGAGTTGGCAAGCGGAGTGGACGAATACACTACACTACACCCCCACGCTGCGCCACATGAGGAATACTGCATTGTTTACATTTGCTGGTTGTACAATCATTTATATATGCGTTGTTTTTTTGGGGGGGAACTTTTTGCCCTTCATCATGGCTCCCAGGCATAGGTCAGACTTTTCATCCAGTACTGTTTGTGATTTTTAACTAACTGAGAAAATCATGTTATGTTGTGTGGTAGGAGTGGAATTGTGTATCTCCTTTAATACTTGTATCATATACATATTTAAGTAAGAATAATAAACATGAGGATTTATTATGAAGCCCTTATTGGACATTATAAATTATAATACCCCATGCAGATGAAACTATAATTCATATAATTAAATCTTAATGACTGTTAATTACTTGGAAAATCCAAAGAAAAAAACATCATCCAAATGTTGTGAAGTGATCGGAGTTCAGCGCGTCACCTGCAGACAGTCGCAGTGCTCGCACTCTTTCCTCACGATGTCCAGCACAGAGTCCACAAGCTCCGCCCCCTCCGTGTAGTGACCTTTGGCCCAGTTGTTCCCGGCACCTGTCTGACCTGCGAACGGCCCGACAGCCGAGATACAAAATCAGCCCGTGAAACATAAAACCGCTGCCACAACAGATGGGAATGCTCTCGCTGCCGACGCCGCCTCCTCTGCTTCTTCTCCCGCCGAGACAGCAGTTTATAAAACAAACGCCGGGCCGATGTCACTGTTTACCCGTCGCTGCAGATCTGCTGTCTGTAACGGCACGATCGTCAAACCCTCGGGTTTGTCCTCCTGTTTCTCACCGCCCCACAATTCGGTGAACTTTCTCGCACACAGCCGCTCTTATTCACACCCGGCGGTTAAAGACTAGCGTTTCCTCTCGCTGGAGTGTCTTTGTCCTCCAGCTGAGGCTAAAAGTTGGGTTAACTGTCTACTTAAACTACGAGTACATTTGCAAAATAGTGATTAGCTTTCCAAATAAAATGAAGTACATCCTTCCGCAGGTTAGCGTGGAGCCGATCACAGCTGACAAAAGACGTTCAACCAGTCGCCCTCATCGTTCGCACCTACTGAGTCTTCAGAGAACCTGCCAACTGTTTTTGGACTGCGAGAAGAAGACTGGAAGAACATGTTCACAAGAAATGAAACCAAGAACCTCCTTGCTGCCAGGCGAGTGTCAATCAAAATGCTGTCGTGCCTATGATTTATTCTATTCATCGTCACCCCCTTTCAGACAATGTTTTTGCACATTTATAAATGCGCACCGATGGAAATAACGAAGGAATACTTCTGCTTTCAGCTGTTTTTTTTCTACAACCTTTATCACAATTCTCACTTTTTTCTTCTGTTTAAGTTTCGACGATTTCCATTTCATTGTCCTCCTGTGGCTGCCATCCATCATTTCACCCCAATTTTCTTATTTTTATTCACATAATGACCCTTTTTTCCTCGCTTTCTGCTCATTACTTTCAATTTGTTTTCGACCGTTCCCTTCAGGGGTCGCCACAGCCAATCATCTGCCTCCATCCAACCCTCTTCTCTCTCACCAACTAACTTCATGTCCTCTTTCCCTCCATCCATAAATCTCCTCTTTTGTCTCGCTCCAGACCTCCTGCTCGGAAGCTCAACCTCAGCCTCCTTCTACCCAGATCTTCACTATCCCTCCTCTGTCCATCTCCAAACCATCTCAGTGCCGTCCCACTGAGTCATTCCTGACCTTCTCCCAAAGAGAACCTCCTCATTTTCATCTCTGCTGCCTCCAGCTCTGCTCCCTGTCTTCTCCTCAGTGTCTTCAAAACACAGGCCATCGCTGGTCACACCTCAACACTTTTCTGTCGGATTCTCTTTTATAACCCCTCGCACTTTCCTCCACCTGTTCTAAAGTGTTGGTAGACGTGTATCCTCACACCTTCTTCACCCTTTCCAGTGCTCTGGATTGCTAACCATAAGTACTTAAAATCCTCCACCTTCTTTATCTCCACTTCCTGTAGCCTCATCACTCCATTTGGGTCCTTCTCATTCACACACATGTATTCTGTCTTGCTGCTCTCCTCTCCAGAGCATACCTCCACCTCTAGATGTTCCTCCACCTGCTCTTACTACAAATCGCAATGTCATCTGCAAACATGATCCACTGAGATTCCTTTCTCAATCTTTTTTTTTTTTTCTGTGTGTTTGCATGTTACCAAAGATGAAGTTGTCTGGTCTGAAGAGTTGACCGAAGGCTCCGGAGCGAACGCTGTCCATGGTTCCTGGTTCAAGGTCCACCAAGATTGCGCGAGGGACGTATTTATGTGCTGCGCAGAGAGAGAGAGGAGTCATCGGTCCTCGTCAGGGAAAACCTTATTTTAATAGTTTGAAATAATTCGTATGCCATCTGCATCATCTAAATAAGGGATGGGCAGGGTACAAATGTAAAAACCAGGTAAAATGTTTTTGTTGTTGCAAAAGCCAAGATTTACTGAATGAATGAGTGAGAGAAAAAGAAGATGTATAGATAATTTTCATGACTTTTTATTTGAATTTACTATCATTTAAGAAATGTTGTCAGGTGGATTAAAGTAAAGTGTCTGAGATTTGTGGGTGGAAAAAGACGGGGTTTAATTTCAGGACAGTGCGCTTTTATATTGATATTTGCTCTGCTCGCAAACCAGTTTAGCTGCCTTTTTTGCTGTCGGCCCTCCCTCAAACCCGGTAGAATATTTTTCAGAAGGCCAGTGAGCGGACAACCTCGGCCCCTTGGGGTCGCACTCAGTAGTTTCTCTCACCTGGGATCTAAATATCGCCCCGACCCGTGGCAGAGAGCTTGTAAAAAGGAGCTCGGAACGAGGAGAGCAGCGGCATAGACCACAATTAAAAGTCAAAACAACTTGATATTTTGATACCAAAACTAGTAGATTCATAGGTTTCGCCCATTCAATTATAAAGTATAAAAAAATATCATGATCTCAGCAGAGCTCTTAACATTTCTCATGGTTAATAAATTTGGATTCTTGACTGTTTTCTACCAAAACATGGAAAACACCAAGAGGGAATTACATTATGGACGGACACTTCAATCATTTAACTTAATTTAAATTAAAAAGACAAGCATTTTTCACATTTTTCAAATATCTGTTGGTGGTCTCTTAAGATGAAACAGAAGCTGAAGCTAAGCTAATAAATGTTTGTTTTTTAGGGTATTTTTCAAAGGTAAAGATGCTTCGCCAATTTGTAATATTTGAGCTGATTTTTAGAAGATTAAGATGTTAACTAATAAATTTGTATTTCGGGGGCGTGTTTTTCAAAGCTCAAGATGTTAAAGTAACAAGTTTGTATTTTTTGAAGCTAATAATGCTAAGCCAACAATTCTGTATTCCTTTGAACAGATATTTTTAAGCTAAAGATGCTAAGCTAAAAATTGTATTTTCCTCATTGTAGTAAATGTCTACTTGGTCCAGCGCAAGTGTTTCTTTTTAAATTAAACAAACATATCTCAAATTTTTCTAAATATCTATTGGTGGTCTCAGGCTGAAGTAGAGGCTAAAGATGCTAAGCTAATACATTTGTATTTGTCGTCACTATTTAAAGCTAAAGATACGAAGCTGATCATTTTGTATTTTTTGACTAGATTTTTCAAAGCGCAAGATGCTACCGAATACATTTTTATCTTTGGGTGTATTTCTGAAATGTAAAGTTACTAAATTAATAAATACATTTTTTGGAGGCTCTTTCAAAGTGAAAAATGCTAAGCTATTAATTTTGTATTTTTAAGCAGATTTTTAGAAACTAATAATGCTACCCAATAAATTTGTATTTTCTCCAGCAATCATTTTTTTTTTTTTTTCAGAGCTAAAGATGCTAAGCTATTAATTTTGTATTTTTCTAGCAGATTTTCAGAAACTAAAGATGCTAAAGTAAAAATGTCTATTTTCTCCGGCAGCCCTTTTTGAAAGCCCCCCCTGGCACCGCAACCCATCAGCGATTCGCAAGCGACTCACAGGAAGCCTCGTTGTAGTAAACGTTGACTCGGTCCAGCTGAAGGGGAGAGTCGCCCATGTAGTTTCCCGCCGGGTCGATGCCATGCTCATCGCTTATCACCTCCCAGAACTAACAGGGGAGGACAGAAGGACAGGGTGAGGATGAGGACGCGTCAAAGAACGCTCCCCGACCCGCTGGAGGCGGGTATCACATGACCGGTGTCCCCTTGACCCCAAACCGTACCATCTGGGAACCTCCCTAGCCGGTATGCAATGTCTTCTTCATTGTTTTTGTCAGATTCTTTCAAAGGAACGTCAGGGTGGCAAAAATCTTGGAAATTCACTATATTTTAAGGAATTCAACACAACTTTATCTATAGCATGTTTTCTTCACTTTCTAGAAAAATACTTGATATTAATTCCTGCAACGTTTCTCCATTGTTATAGCCTGTATCTTTCAAAGGAACGTCAGGGTGGCAAACATCTTGGAAAATCACTTTATTTCAAGGAATTCCACTCGAATTTATTGATAGCACCTATTCTTCACTTTCTAGAAAAATAGTTGCTATTAATTCCTGCAACATTTCTCCATTGTTATCGTCAGTTTCTTTTAAGGGAACATCAAGTCGGCAAAAAAAGATCTAAATTTAACACTTAACGTTATGGGGTTATCTTGACAATTCGTTGTATATCAATTTAACCTTAATGTATTATCTGTACCATCTAAACTACACTTTTTGAAAAAATAGTTGGCATGAATACCTCCAGTGCTTGTATTTTTTATACTTACAAGTGTTTTCAGATTTAGTGATTCTCTTAGTTTAAAATAGTAATAACAGGCATTTGCGGTGGACATGTGCGAGCTCACGATTCAGGGTGAAAGAGCGGGCAAAAAAATAGATATTAAGAAAACAATGACACTTGGGCCTTTGGATAATTAGAAGAAAGACTCAATAACAAACCACATAATTCCTATATATTAAAATTCCTTTTCTTTTCCTTCTGAGTCCAAAACTGTTTCCTGAAAACTCACCCTGGAATAGTTGTTCGATTGTTCAGAGGGAGACAGAATGAGTGTGTGTGTGTGTGTGTGAGTGTGTGTGCCCCCACAGATTCCTTGAATACTCTCAGGGATACTTCACTCTTCTGTACCGCTGCAGAATCGGAGAGAGAGAGAGAGAGAGGGAGAGGAGGCCATGTGCCTCATATCTTCGAACCCCAAACGTCCATCTTTTATATTTGAATTATCCACTGCTTGTTTGATTATTGATGTACTGGTTCCTAATCGTGGAGCTGTTTATTTCTCAAAACACAAAAGAGAGTGAGGGCTCTTTCTTCCGTTCACTGGACCAGACATGTGGGCCAGAGCTGGACGCTGCCTTTACCCAAAGCGACTTCAAGGGGGAGACAAAGGGACGACTACAGTAAAAGTATTTGATGGTAATTAAAAAGAGGTTCCATCATGAAATTAAAAAAAAAAAAAAGCAAAATGAACAACTATTATTTTGATAGAACCTGCTAGTTGGGTTTTGACAGATTTATTGATATTCTTACCGTCATTTTCTGTTTGTTTTTTTTTTTTTTTCATGCTGCAGCATCAATCCACAGCAGGGATGGTGGGTGGGGGGGATTCTGTCTGACCTGCTCCCTGAGCCCCTCCCTTCCCACTCAACAGAAAACAGATCTTCAATCTTCCTAAAGCTGTATTTTTAAAAGCAGCCTATTACCACTCAATTGTCACCGCCGTGCAACACACCTATAATAATGTTCAAGCTATGATATGACTTGCTAGTACTATGTGTTGGAGGTGGCTCTTTGCTCATTGTTACTTGTTGCCAATTTTACTAAATTTTACTAAATTGATTTACTAAATTGAGTACTGAGTGTTTAATCACCACAAAGTGTCCGCCACCTGTTGGTCAAAAAGACATCTGCTCCAAATACAGAAAAATATGAATGAATTCCGTAATAGTGTTGAAAAAATAAATTAGGTACTTGACAGATCATGGTAAATTATGGTTTGGTTCCTCCATAGCAGGATTTCTTTTTCTTTCTCCTGTTTCAATATTTCAGTTGCTTTGCCTAACCAGAGAATGAACATCATACATTTTTTTATGTTTTTTTTTTGTTTGTTTGTTTTTAGGGAAAATACGCAGCACGATACTCGTGCCTGACGTCATCACTCCGGAAGAATAATCTATTTAATCCAATTTGGTTCGTTCAGCTAAACTAAATACAATTACGTTCCCGTGAGAGTAGTGAAGATTAAGAGTGAGTAAGAATAGCTTGAGGCTGAAATTTCACTTCTAAACGAATTATTCTTGATTTTTGTTTAATTCTTCAATATCAGATTTTCTCCCATTTCATGGCCGCACGCTGATTGGCTGCCGCCCCTTTTCGTCACGGCGTTAGACTCCAGAACCTGTGTGAACCGGGTTCGGTACCTTGGTCCCGATCTGGTTCCCGCACTGGCCCGCCTGGATGTGAACGATCTCCCTCATCTTCTCAGTGTGGTTGTTCTTCCCCTTCGTCCGCAAGGTCCTTGCTCGCCGCCGCCGGATGGGTCTGATCCGCGGGAACGCGCGGCGACCGGCTACATGCGCCGGCATGCGCGGCCCCGCGGCCACGCCCCAGACCCCGGCCAGCTCAGCAGAAAGTCCCGGGGCTTAACGTCCACATTCCCGGACAGTGCCGGCACGGGGGGTGGGGGTTTGGGTGGGGACACGCTTAACAAGAGTCTGGCAAAATATCTTTATTTTTAATGTCACCAAACATGCAAAGTTTTTTTTCCACCAGAAATTTTGATGAGATTTTTATTTAACAAAAAAAAGGGGCAAATTCGAAATTCGACCCAATCTGCCGATTGTTGTCCAGCTCCTCTCTGTTTTTCTGTCCATTCCCCTCTCTCTCGCCCAACAGGTGGTGCCAGCAGCTTCAATCCGCTAAATGTCTCCCTCTTGTGGCGGATATTTGAACTGCAAACCTCGGGCCCCCCAGATGAATCACGTCAGGAGGAGCTTTCACGGCCGACAAAATGTTTTACGAGTACGTCGATGCTTCAGAAAAATTCACTGATGATTATTCCAATATTTCATATTGACTTGTATTTCTATTGAATCAAGAGTTGGTGTCCATCTGAGCGGAAATTCAGCTCTTAATTTATTGCCTCTTATTGGTAGTTTTTACACCAAGACAAACAATGTGATACATCTATTTGTTTATTTACTTCTTTGTCCGTCAAGTTGAATATTATTATTATCAGTAACAATATTATTTTTATTATTTTCAAACATCTTCCGGAACTTCTCTGTTTTAGCCAGCTTCCGCTTTCGGGGGAAGGTTTATGACGACGGACCAAACGAACTTCTCACGCGCGAATGTAATGTTGTCTCGCCGCCGGATAAATCATTATTTATCAAGTTTAAAATGAAGTTTCGGGGGAAAATTGTGGACATTGCTTGTCTCAACCATTTTACCCGTAAGTCAAAATACCTGGATACGTATTTCATAGGTATCCGCTTTAATTTCTGGACAACAGCAGAATTGTCAATACATTCTAGAAATTTCTACAATTCTAGTTTTTTCCGTGTCGAGTATCATTATATGCTAGCAACGTTTCAATTGATAGACAGAAATAAGACCCAGTGTTTTACCGATATTTTTTTGGCTTAAGTGACTAGTGAGAAAAAAAAGTAGTTAACATTCAGTTGAGTATTTTTCTTTGCAATATGAACAAGAAAAGAATATACTCGTGAATTCATAGAAACCGTATTTGTGTTATTGGAATGCATTATACAGGTGTACGCCGTATAGTGTTTCAAGTTGACATTCGAGAAATTCTGCTTCTACTAAGTAAATATCTAAATTCATTTAAATGAAGCACATACACAACAGATATATTGCTGAGTTGCTGCCTCAAAAAGTGGAATCTTCTGTATTAGGCTACAAATCAGCTTTGTTTTAGTTTTTTTCCACAATTTCACAATCTCACTACCCTTCCCCATTCACTACCTCACCCATTCATGTCTGTCTCTCTCATCCTTGTTTGTCCCAGCCCGCACACATCCTGCCTATGTTTTGTTTATTTATTCTATTCATTGCTCTTTATTTTTGTCACTATCTATATTGTTGTTCTAGTTGTGTATTTTTCACCCTCACTGTTGTTTGATGTTGCCCATCATCATCCCTGACCTTGTTGTCTTTTTTTGTCCATTTATCGGCTGTCTCTTTATTTTTTGGTGATTATTATTTTTTTCGTCTTGCTATATCCTGTCTTCTGCCTTTCTATATTCGTATATTCATATTTCCTTTTTTTGACATAACTGGTATGCTGCTGTGACAATGGACTTTCCCCTACGGGGATCAATAAAGCTTATCTTTTTTATACTTAATCTGAAGCCTGTCCGAGCTGCTGACTTGCTGGTTGTCCGCAGGAGTCGTCACCACCATCTCTAAGCTGACCAAGACATGCGTCCTGCGTCTGACACCTGACAACCTCTTCTTCGTCCTATCAGGCAATGTGGCCAATGGAGGTGTCAGCATGTGGTGTGAACTCTCCCAGGTAAAACCTTGTCAGCAGAGTGCTTCAGCATGAACAGGCAAACACACAGGACACGAGTCCTCATCTATAGGGCTTTGTGGTCTTAAAGTGCTTTACCCATTCACCTATTCGCACACATGGTGATGCTGTGCTGCAAGGTGCAAACCAGGCCATTGGGAGCAACTTAGGGTTCACTGTCTTTCCCAAATACATTCAGGGGTGTCAATCTCAAATACACAGGGGGCCAAAATTGAAAAATATTGGCACAAGTCAACTGGTTTGGTGAAAACTTGTTGAAATGACCTTATTGCACATGTTGAATCTGAAACTAACAAAGCCAATGAGTTATTACCAATGAAACATCATTAAAAATCACATAAATTATCTAAAACAAAAATAAAATTAAATCAACTGCATTTATTTTTTAAGGCTGTAACTGCAACTTACCCAGTCATCTCAGCTGAAAACATATTTGACAGCCAAACAAGAGCCAAAAAATGACTTATTTCAAAGAAATCTGATTGTCCTGTAGGAGCAAGAGAAAAAGTGCAAAAATGAAGCTGCATTAAAAACAGAAATGTGGTAAAGCTGAGCGTGATGCCCATTGCTCACTACAGTCGGACCCAGTCACCAGTGTTTCAGTACAGCCACTGTTATCACACAGCTTTGCCCTTTACATCTACGGATATACGCTGTGACTCCCTCCTGCTTTGACCCTTATTTCCATTGCCCACAATTGTTTGTTTTGTTTTTTTTCCAGGAAAAGCCAGGAATCGAACTGGAATCGATCTTTCTTTTACGCCAATGTCAGTTTTGACATAATCAAATTTTCCTTCAGTGTCACAGCTTTATCCCCTTTAATGGCACTTTGTTTGCACGGCATCTTTTGTGAAGTTTTAGCCAAAATTATTTGCTCCACCTGCTGATGAATAGTGCAGTGCTTTAGTTGTTTTTTGACTAACAAATCATTAAGTCTTTTTCTCAGAACAGTTTAGGACTTTCATTCAGTTGGTTCAGCGGTCACTTAATATCACACCATTAATAATGGTGCAGTTGAAAAAATTGCAAATTTAACAATGTGACAGCACAGTCCAAAAATGCTTTATGACTCAACGCAATTAAAAATGCAGTTTAATTGGATTCCACTGAAACCATTTTGTTCCCCAATGTTCTTACACAAATATTTTGCGTGTATGATGTATTTTAGACTCATCTTTTTTTTTTCTGGTTAAAAGTCTCGTAAAAGTAATGAATAATAAAGATTATGAAAAAAATGTTTTGTCGCCTCAAGCCAAATGATGAAGAGATCCTCACATCCCATGAAGAACTGTGACACTCCCACGATTGATCCCTACATCATTCCTCCTGCAGGCCAACTTCTTCGATGAGTACCAGATGGAGGGAGTGTCCCTGCCGGAGGATAATGAGATATGTCTGGAGTTGGCGCCTGAGAACGTGTCCCGAGCCCTGAAGACTGTCCAGAATGCCAAAAACGTCAAGATCAAACTGACGAAGAAGCACTGCCCGTGTCTGACTGTTGCTGCTGAGCTGGTGAACTGATGCAGAATTCTGCGAACATTTTGCTAACTTTCAGTTATGTATGTCTCGCTAATTTTGGACACATTTTGCCCCCGAATTATACTATCAGCCAGAAGTTTTTTTTTTTGTTTTTTTTAAATTTTATTTTTATGTTTATTTTTTGGACATTGACCTGGCAAACCAAATTAAAATGACAAATAAGGGCAACTCACTTCTCAGTTTGTTGCAGAGCTCAATGTATTTTTGGAAGTTTTTGAATGTGGCTGATTTCAAACTAATTTCTTGTCGGTCTTATACAAGTGTTCTCATTTCTAATTAGGGAAAGATTTGAATTGTCGAAACGTACGAAAAGCGATGAAATGAAAACGAATTGAATGCTTAAAAAAGCTGTTAAATATCGACAAATCTCTTATCAAGAGTGAAGGTTCATGTTCGATTTGGTCGGCAGCAGTTTTATGTCTCGATAGTTCGTCCTCGTGCAACAGCTCCTGTAGCCGTTCCTTCACTGAAATAGTTTGCACTCTGTCTTCTGTCGTTCTATCCTTCCGGTCTGTCCAGCCCACCTTGTCCAGCGCCAGCCGCGTAGTCACCCACGACATCCCGGTGGACGTCATCCCCCGTCGGCTGTGGCACGAGTTCAAAGAGCCGAGCGTGCCGGACTTTGATGTGAGTCTTCGGCCTTGGGAACTTTTAAAACAGCGCACGGTGACGTGGGAGAAAATATAACCCTGTGTCATTCCTGTCCGTACAGGTCAGCATCTACCTGCCTCCGCTGAAGATCATGAGGAACGTCGTGGACAGGATGAAGAACCTCTCTAACTTCCTGGTAAGAGTGGATTTAATGGTCTAGAAAGCACATTAGCTACAATCGCCCTGCTTTTATTAGACAGTTCCACTTCAGTACTTTCATGATATAAACCTAAGTCGAGTCATCTCAAACAAACTGTCATTTTGAAAAAAAAAACAACAAAAAAAGGAGACGAAAAAGTAGAGCTGAGACGCTCTTTGTGCGACTTGTACCTCACTTTCCCTGTTTATTATCCAGATTTCAAGCCTTTATTTCATTAAATTTTGGTGATGGCTCAAAGAAAATGCACTTGAAGTTTTTCCATGATATTCTACATCTGTACTCTGTTGTCTTTGGAATTTTCCCCAGGAGACAGATCAAGTTTTTGAATTGAATTTTGGTGGTATGTTGAAACAGTCACGTGACCAGGGTGCCATAACGCTTACTGCCACCGAGACCCTTATATTATTAATATCATAATAATGCGCAGGGTAAATGTGTGTGTGTGTCTGCGTCGGTGTCGGTCAGGTGATGGAAGCCAACCTGAGCGGGGAGATGAATCTGAAGATCGAGACGGACCTGGTCTCCGTGACAACGCACTTCAAAGACCTCGGGAATCCACAGTGGGGTAAAAAAAAACCCTCACACGACATAGCAGCTTTCCTTAAATTTTCACAACAAAACAAACCGATTCTCCGTCGGCCTCAGTGGCGACACTTGGAGGTCAAATCTCATTTTCGCATCTCCTTGTCCTCCGTCCAGCCGACGCCGAGTCTCAGGGCAGCCAGAGCCGAGATCCGGAGGTCATGGTCCACGCCAGGGTGGACATCAGGAAGCTGCAGCCGTTCCTCATGGGGCAACAGGTCAACCCCACCAAGGCCATGTGCAGTAAGTGGAACTGTACAGCCCCTCGCCCCAAAGTGGTCGTGGCGATATCCCGAAGCTCACGTTTGCGCCGAGCTTCCAATTTCAAATATCAAACAGGAACAGATGTTATTTTTCTCCCTCAGACATCGTCCATCAGACAGTCGTCCACCTCATCCTGCTGCACGACGACGTGTCGCTCCAGTACTTCATCCCCGCCATGGCGTAGAACAGCTGCTCGCCATCGCCTCAGACTGAGTTTTGACTAAAAAAAAAAAAAAGACAGATAGTGAACAGGGCTTCACTGCAGGTTCGTCACACCTGGGAAATGGGACACTCCTATGTTTGGGAGTCTGTCAGACATCCGACGCTGTCGTCCAACAATGCAGACGACTTCATGTCCAGGTGGCGACAGGGACACGATGCCCTTTGGGGTGGAAAACCAGGGCGGGCAAGATTACTTCAACATTTCCGTCCCACCATCGGATTATGGCTTTCGGACTAAGGGTTGGAAATTGAATTGCACGGGTCTTTCACACGCTGTCAGAGCTGCTTCCACCGCCCTCAGGCCAAAGCATTCCCTGCTGATCGTCTTCTGCCCTCCAGCTTGACTGTCAGACCCGCTGGAGGTAAAACTACTGCTTATTGACAGGTCGCAATTTGTACTGCAAGTTTTTCCTCTCCGCTGCATTACTTTAAACTCCTGATGAATAAATGTGACATTTTTTACATCCACCTGACAATAAACAAGATGTTAGCTTAAAAAGTGAGGTCCCCGTCAGATGTTCCCAAAAGCTGCTGTTTTATTTAACAAGACAAGCGAAATCCCGCAGGGCCTCCAGTTTCTCACTCTGCAGACGTACCCAAAAGCTTTTTAAAGTCCCTCACCCGTTCAGCTTCTTCTATTTGAAAGCTTTGACCAGGCAAAACCGTTTTCGAGGCTCCAGCCGTGAAATCCTTTGGGTGTGATAATTCCTCCCAGGGTTGAGGTGGCAACAACATCACCCACAGAATTTAGGTACTAGGTAAAGTTACAGAACAGGACAAATTGCATAAAGACTTGCATAACCAACAACTGGATATTTTACTTGCAATACAGGCCTCAGGAAATAATGTAAAGTTTAAATTATTGCTCCCTTGAACCAAAAAGAGTGATTGTACATGTACTGTTTTTATTAAAACTGTCCAAATGCTGTAAATACTGTTCAACTAATAATTATGATTATACAAAGTATCGGGTATAACAATCTGTGAAATCTTCCTCACTAAGGACACAGATTTGTTGTCTGTTGAGTTGCTTGGCCGCTAACACACTCTCACACACACACACCTCCCAGCAGGGTTACCACGGCAGCAGTCAAAGTTTGACCGACCTGATTTCAGCAAGGCTCCCTGGACCAAAAGTCGCTGCTTTACACCCCAGTTTTCTTTCCCAGGAATCAGAGACGCACAGGTGAGGGTTCGGCCGACGGTTGTTTTTTCTCAAAAGGGCGTGAACTCAAAGGGCTGCATGTGAGAGAAGCAGCTCCAGAGGAAATGCTTTGTGACAAATGATAACAGTTTAAATTGTCTTATTTGCTTACCACTCATTTTGATTTTCGTGCTTTCAAAAACTACAGATTACTTTCAGGCTTGATTTGAGCTGTGTGGTTCCAATGGACTCGTGATGACTCCAAACTGGTGTGTGTGTGGGGGGGGCACTGTTGCCATGGTTACAAGAGCAATCCGGACCTCTAATTTTGCCCCTTTGCTGTTGCAACAGTCAGGGCAGAACCGCCTAGCCACTGCCGTTGTATCTGACATGTTTATATATTATCATTTTGTGTGATTTCAGAGCATCATTTTTTATTCTGTCTTTCCATAGTTTGAATTTTCTGGGAGTCCCGACAATTCATTCCCTCGTTGCGATCTTATCAATCCTTTTACATTAATTTATTTCATCCATTGAGCGACACAGTGGTTGGCTCTTCCGCCTCATAGCATGAAGGTTTTTGGTTCGACTGTGGGGAGTTTGCATGTTCTCTGTCGGGTTTTCTCCAGTTCGCCTCCACAATTCCAGAAACATGCATTAGGTTTCATTGGAAACCTTAAATTGTCCAAATATTTGAAAGGTTGAACATCCATATGAATGTTTCTATATGTCGCTCTCTGATCGATTGGCAACCAATACGGTAAGGACTGAATGAAAGTAAAGACACGTAGAGATCACCCTATGGAGGCCAAAGTTTTTTCAATCCCTGACAAATGAATGGACCAAATGATAAGACGCTGCTCTGTTATAGTTTGGATATCTGTGGCCTTAGTGGGTTTGCTCTGGTTCTCTATCTCTGTTACAGTGCAGAAACCGGAGTGGGGGATTAACGGCGCCATGGGCACGAAGCACAACACACTAAACAAGATTCCCTCCTCTTTTTTTTTTTGACCCAGTAAAGCCAGAGGTGTGCATGTGAGACGGTGCAGTTGTCAGCTGAGGATTTTAACATTTCCCCTGCTGCGGAAACCTGAAACCAATCCGGAAGATTAGTTGCAGACCGAGATGGTGGGTGAAACTAAAAAATCCCCTCCCCTGCTGAGTGTGATAGGAAGGGATAGAAAAGTCCCTTCCTCCTCTACAAATTGCTTTATTTTCCTGTCGAGTCTCGCCATCGGCCCCTTTCGGCAGAAAATCGAGAACACTTTGCACCACCCGCTGGGCCCCCCCATCCAGCGAGCAACACAACCAAACACATTTTCCTTTCCTGTGGGGTGCCCACTTCAGGGGGTCATCTGCCTCCATCTAATCCTGCATCCTCTTCTCTCACACCAACACACTTCCTGTCCTCTTTCACTTCTTTCACATAAATCTCCCGACCAAACCTCGACATCAACACTGGTCTCACCATCTTGTACATCTTTCTTTTCCGTCACCCGCTCCAACCTGCTTGCAAACCTCTTTTCCACATCTTCCATTGCTCTGGACTGTTGAGCCTCTTAACTTCAAATCCTCCTCCCGCTACAGATCACAATGTCATCTGCAAGCATCATTCCTTTTTTATTTTTGTCTTATCTCAATTCAACCAGACTGTGTTTTGACAAAAAAAAAAAAAAAAACTCCTTTTCAACCCTCTGTGTTTTCTTGAATGTTTCTTTGTTTGAACCACTCGGCCAGCAGATGGCGGATGAGCAGGTCCTTGATGTTCCTCCGGACGGCGGGTCTCAATCCGAGCCGACTGGAGGTGATTCGGCCCCAGAGCTAGTGATCCACGGCGCCGGGCAGGAGGGCCAGGACAGCCGCAGGCCAGAGAGGGAGGAAGAAGGGGGAGGCGACGGGGCTACACTCGAACCTCCTCCGATTCACCTCCATGCCGGTATGACCTGCGGATGTATACTGACTTGATCCAACCATACTTACCATTAAGAATGTAAACACTAAATGATCAGACTAGAACTAGGGTTTCACATTCAAGGAGACAAACAGCTACTAGCTAAATATAAACCAAAACAACTGCAAATTAGATAATCCTATAAACACCTACGTGCTATTACAAGCATGCCATTTACATCTCCAGGCTTAACAGTTAGCGGAACACGAGTTAATGTGTATGCTACAGGCGAAATGTACGCTTATTACATGTCCAGGCTAAACAGATAACAGAACATAAGCTAAATGTATGCTACAATGCTAAAAGCGAAATGCTAATGACAACATCAGGCTAAAAAGTTAGCAGATATCATATGTTAAATGCAATGAAACAACTACAAACTAAAGCAAAAATAGCAAGCTAAAGCCACACTAGTCGAACAATTGCTGACTAAAAAAATAAATAATATATCATGACAATAAATTACGTTTATTAAATTCCAGACTGGACTTTTAATTTAGGTGTTTTTCTCCCACTCATCTCCAGTTATCACCACCAGAGAGCGCCGGCGAGTTGGAGTCCAGGATCTGAAGGCCACTGGCCATCTTTCCTCTCCGCCAGTTGCTCCTTCTCAAAACATCTTCACTTCAGTGAGTGGACGGTAAAAAGAGATGGACACAATGGAAAAAGGTCTTTCATCATAAGCATCTCTGAGTTTCTTTATTATTTGAATTGCAGCTGAACAGATACCCGTGAATCTGATTGGAACATCAGAAATATGGGACTATTTCTTTTTTTCAGTGGAAGATTTTCTTGTCATATATCTGCTGACCCCCCCCGGCACACACGAAAACACACCTTTTTATATAAACTCAAATCTACAACGTACGCGCTGGAAAAAAAAATGTCGAAAGGTTGCGTTTACCGTCCATTTTCATGTCACTTTCATCAAAGAAAAAATGTTGAGCTAATTTTCAGGTTGTTAAATGCATCAGTGAGCAGCACGGCGGCGCAGAGGCTTAGCACGTCCACCTCACAGCAAGAAGGCACTGTGTTAGATCCCGACAGGGGGCCTTCCCCGCAGTAAAGAAAACAACGGGAGCCACACAACCCTTTTGGAATTTAAAAAGCCTTAAAAAAGGCATGTTACGTTTTTTTTTTTGTTTGTTTTTTTTGCTTTTATGCTATGTAGAAATAAAATATTGCTTTTTTTTTTTAAATCAATGAACAACCGCAGATAAAACGAAATTACATTTCTGCAGGCAACAATACAATTTGAACTGCGAAAAAAAGACATTGGGTTGAAGGTTACTTTTCAGGAAAATACTCAATGTCTATTTGAGTCCCTCTTGTATTTAGATTAAAAAAAATAATAATAATAAAGCCGGAATGAAATTATCCACCGGCAGCAAACCAAAAATGCCGCCCTCTCTGTGTGCTGTTGTCCTTCTACTGGCACGTGTGGTCACTTATTGAGAGCGACAAAAATATACTGCTCAAAAAAATAAAGGGAACTTAAACAACACAAGTCAATCACACTTGTGTGAAATCAAACTGTCCACTGAGGAAGCAACATTGATTCATTTTGACTTGTTTTAAGGACATTACATTAAAGTTGGATCAGCCTGTAGTGTGTTTTCCACTTAAATTTAGAGTGTGACTCCATATCCAGACCTCCATGGGTTAATAATGTTGATTTCCATTGATCATTTTTGGTGCCAGCACATTCAACTATGTAAAGGACGAAGTATTTTCTAAGAACATTTCATTCATTCAGATCTAGGATGTGTTATTTTAGTGCTCACTTTTTTTTGAGCAGTGTATTTTAACATGTTTCATTCAGATCAGACCTGGGCATTGTACAGCACGCGCGCCACATCCGGCCCGCCAGACTATTTTCTTTAAATAATTTAAGAAGTATTTTCAATCAATATTGAATTTAGAGACTCCTTATTTTTTCCTTTTGTTTCATTTTGTATGGATGATTACATACAAAATAATGTTAGTACATTTCTATGATCATTAATGATTTTAAAGTTGATATAAAATGCCAAAAAATTGAAATATTTAAATTGCATATTTTCATCGTGTTCTATTTACATGCTACCGAGTTGGTCCGCGCAGAAAAATTCAATAAGAAATGTGACGCGCCAGCCAAAATAATTGCCCACTTTTGATTTAGACAAGACAAGAGCACCATAATCTTCAAAAGTAAACTTACATTTTAAAATTGAACAAACTAAAATATACACATTTTAATGAAATACTCGTTCATTATTTTCAAAAGCCACAGTGAGCTGCAGTCAAGTCAATAAAGTCAAGCCAATAAATCATTTCCCAGATATCATCCATGTAACCTTCCCCTGGATCCTGTCGACCCTGCAGGCCTGCGGGAGGGCGATGCCGCCGCCGCCGCTGTCCAACGAGGCGAGGAGGGAACTCGCCAGGCAGGCCAGGGTGGCGAAGGAGGAGCGGCGAGCCGCGCTGGATGCCAGGCACCGCTACCTCCTGGGCAGGCTGGCCGACGCCACGGCGCTGGCGGAGCAGGAGGTGGAGGAGGCCGTGGTCTCGGACGACAAGGTGGAGGCGCTGGGCTGAGAAACAGCAGCGTCTTCTGGACTTTTCCGCACTGACATCTAAATTTAACCCCTTCCGTTCCTGCAGTTCGGCCTGATCGATGATTTCTTTGCTGCAAACGGATCCAGGAAGCTGATTTTCTTCTATCAGGTCAAGAAACGGATGACTTCTCCTCTAAAATATATATATTTCAATATCGTAATATTTCCTCTTTCCTAAAATTTCCCCTCTTTGTCACAGTGTCTAGCTGTGAAAGACGATAATGAAATTTACCATCGTGAATTAAAAACATGCTTGAATGGAAACGCTTCAACTGGAATAACATGTTTTATTAAATGGATTTGCTTTTCATTCTTTTTTTATTACGTATGAATCATTTTTCTCCTATCCCACACAGCATCTTTCCCCCGGCGCCTCCTCCTCCTCCCTGGATGCATCTTCATCGGCTGCAGCCCAGAAGAAACTCTTCCTCACCACCGGCTCCTCGGAGGTTTGCTTCGCAGCCACCGGCTGTTCCTTCCCATTTTCAATCTAATAATTTAATCAATACAAACGCTCAAAAAACACGATGAAATGATCAGAAATGGACGCAGTAAATAATGTTTCATTACATTCAGCTTTGTCCATTTGAATCGCAAATAAATCAGTGTTACTTGAAAAGATACAAGAGCTGACCTTAGAATTAGCATTGTTTTCCACTAAAGCTGCCGGTGGAAATGATAAAACTGATGGTAAACTCTCCCGGCAAGTACCGGAATATCCAAGTTACGAATCCCGAATGGGACCATCAGGTCATAGGCCGTCCTCGAAGAGCGTCAGTTTCACCTCTGGAAGGCGAATAAAGGATTTCATCATCTTATTTAGTCTGAAGAGCCTACAGTAGCTTGCGGGCTCGTGCGTCGATGACCAACTTCCTAAATAAAAGTTTATAACGCATGAAAATTCTGCTTCCAGCCGCTGCTGGGGACGTGCCTCTTCTTCCTGAGGACGACCGCCAAGGCCGTTACCGCCGCCAACGTCTTCCAGGTCACCGACTCTGACGCCTTTGCTTCGCATCGGGAGGCCACGAGCCCTGACGCTCCGTTCTTCCCCAGGAGGTGAACTTTGGCATGTGGGAAAGTCGCCGTGGCAACATCCTGAGCGGCCTGGAGGATCTGCTGACCGAGGTCATGGTTCCCGCCCTCAGGTCGCAGCAGGTGGGCGCCGGCGTGACCTCCCGCTTCACCCATTTTGGGAACGACCCCCCAGATAGATAGATTTTGAGCCCCTCTCTCGTCCGAGCAGACTTGGGCCGGCGACGGTGGCGACATCGGCTCTCCTCACGTCCAGGCCTTCCTGTCCTCGCTGGATCAGCTCGTCCGCCGTCTGAGTTCAGTGCGTCGCAGCGTTGATAGAAAGTTCCGGCTGCCGCAGGCGGGGCTCCCCGAGGCCATCGGGCAGCTGAGCAGCCCGGCGGACTACACCGCGGCGGGTATGAACAACCCCAAAATATTTCTCGGATCACAGGAACATCCAACGGAAAACTGGGCGGGACTCGGGTCCCTGTAGGTCGACCTGCCGATCCATAAAACATCGATTTTAACCTGGTCGTGGGGTCAACGAGTCAGCTGTCAATCACGGGGTCACATATGGAACTCATTAGCACTTACAATTTAGGGTCCTCCATGAGTCTGCTCATTGTTTTTGGACTGTGGGCAGAAGATGGAGAAGCTGGAGAGAAGCCTGCGAGCCCTGTGATTGACAGGGTAGCAGTTAAACCCTGCGTCTTGCCCAGTGGCAAATCGGATCGGCTCTTGCCCGGCACAGCTAAATTAGCGTCATTATTTAAATGCGGGTGATTTATTAAATAGATTAGCCTCCTAAGAAATTATAGCTGGGTTAAATCAGACTTTTACTTATTTATTTATTGTTTTTTACGAGCTACTTGAATGAACTCCACCCCCCGACGGGCTGTGGTCTTTGTACACGCCAACGTTGACGAAACTGAAACTGCATTTTTTTTTTAACATAATTTTTTTTTGAAAATTTCGGTTGCAGCCAACAACCGTGAGCTGGTGGAGCAGCTGGAGGCCACGGTCTCCGTGTGGGCGAAGCAGATCGGGCGGGTGCTGACGGAGGGCGAGCAGATACGGAAGGAGTCGGGTGACGTGGGGCCGTCGGCCGAGCTGGAACACTGGAAGAGACGAATGGTAACCTTCAACAGGTGAGAGCACGCTCCTGTCCCCAGGGGGCGCATGAGCGCAACAAACTACTGCACAGAACCTGTGTGTGTGTGTGTGTGTGTGTGTGTGTGTGTGTGTGGATGTTTCTATCCTACTGAAATTCAGATGTCTTTTTGTATGGTTCCTCTGTATAAGATTTTCTGTGTGTGTGAGTGTGTGTGTGTGTTTGTGTGTGTTTGTGTGTGTGTGTGTGTGGATGTTTCTATCCTACTGAAATTCAGATGTCTTTTTGTATGGTTCCTCTGTATAAGATTTTCTGTGTGTGTGAGTGTGTGTGTGTGTTTGTGTGTGTGTGTGGATGTTTCTATCCTACTGAAATTCAGATGTCTTTTTGTATGGTTCCTCTGTATAAGATTTTCTGTGTGTGTGTGTGTGTGTGTGTGTGTGTGTGTGTGTGTGTACATATGCTATGTTATAACATGTGTGTGTGTTTGTATTTGGATTGCTCTATCCTACTGAAATGTAGATGTCTTTTTGTATGGGTTCTTCTGAATAAGGTTTTTTTGTGTGTGTATATGCTACATATTTAACGTTTGTGTGTCTATGTTATATTTATTATGAGCGTGTGTGTGTGTGTATGTCCTATAATGTTACATGCATGTGTGTGTGTGTGTGTCTGTTATATTAGTATGTGTATGTGTGTCCATATTATATTTATTATGTATGTGTGTATGTCATATATTGTTACATGCATGTGTGTGTGTGTCTATATGCTATATATTTCACGTGTGTTTTTGTGTGACGATGTTATATTTATTAAGTGTGTGTGTGTGTGTATATGTTATATATGTTACGTGTGTGTGTGTGTGTGTGTGTGTGTGTGTGTGTGTGTGTGTGTGTGTGTGTGTGTGTCTGGATGTTTCTATCCTACTGAAATTCAGATGTCTTTTTGTATGGTTCCTCTGTATAAGATTTTCTGTGTGTTTGTGTGTGTGTGTGTACATATGCTATATGTTATTGTGTGTGTGTGTGTGTGTGTGTGTGTGTGTGTGTGTGTGTGTGTGTGTGTGTGTGTGTGTAAAAGTCTGATGGAGGCCATCAAGCGTCCTGAGGTGAAGAGGACCCTGGGGGTTCTGCAGGTGGCCAGGTCCAGGACGCTGCGGCTCTGGAAGGAGCTGGTGAGTTTCTCCACGCCGTTATTCTGCTTTTAGAGCTCAGGACGTTTCTGACCCATCAGAATCATCTTAACAAAGCGGGCTGACAACTCAGATCCCAAAATAGCAGTAAATTACTTATATTTGTTGAATTCCTTTTGTTGTCTTCCTCTCCTTTTCCACCCAGCTGGTCACCACAGTGAATCATCTGCCTCCATCTAACCCCCTTCTCTCACACCAACTACCTTCATGTCCTCTTTCAGTCCATCCATGAGTGTTCTCTGGTCTTCCTGGAGGCCTCCTGACCAGCAGGTCCAACCTCAGCATCCTTCCGGCTCAGCTATTCACTATCCCTCCTCTATTTATGTCCAAACCATCTCAGTGTGATTTTGTTTCCAAAACATGGGCTTCGTCCACATCTTCATCCACATCTGCTGCCTCCCGCTCTGATTCCTGTCTTCTCCTCGGCGTCTCTCAACTGAACGTCACTGGTTTCATCTTCATCGTCTACGCCTTTCCTTTTTTCTTGCTGATTCTTTTAGCACCTGACACATTTCTTCGGAGCGTCTCCTCGAGCAGGCGTCCTCACATCTTCTCCGCACTCTTCATTACTCCAACTACATCGCTTTTATTTATGTAGATTTTTTTCATCAATGTGTGCGCGTCCGGGTTAAAACGCAAGAGTTTATCAAACGTTAGCCGTCAAAATAACCAAAAAAAGGTTGATAGTGAATGCAGAGTTTTGGACAAACCTTGGGCTGTTAAGTATTTAAAGCCGTGTATTTAATTTGCAATGATCAGAACTTCACCGTGTTTAAGGATTGCAATTTGAGAATCAAGGACATCGCTGGAAATTTATCATTCCATCTAACCTTGAAACACTTGTTAAAGCTCAAAAGAAGCCAAATTTCTTTAAAAAAAAAATCCGAAAAACAGCAAATGGGGTGGTAATAAGATGTATCTTGCTTAATATTGGGAGTACAAAGACAATACTGATGTTTTTGAAGGTTGCTACCTCCTCTTGCCAACAAAATATGAAACTGGAAACTGGAAACTGGGATCAATATGACTGAAAACCATTTGGTTTAAGGTTGTTCTGACTTTTCCGTGAGGCAACCGATTATCTGGTTGTTGCTTGTCAAAGCATTCCTGCTTTTTGCAAAAAAGGGAAATTGTTTTTGGTAAGAATTCCCAAACATATAGTGACAGTTGTCCCTCTGCTGTGTTTCCTCTTTTTTGGAAAATAAATAGTATTTAAGAATTTTGAGTATTTAATCTTAATTAATTGTTTCTTATTATTATTTTTTTAAATTTAATTCTGAATTTGAAGATTATGGTGATTGGGTAACATTAAAATAAAACGTGTCGTTTCAAAATATGCGCCACAATCGCCAATGTGCGACACCGTGCATTGAGGTTCAGGGAAAAATAAAACATTCATCAGGTAAAATAAACATTTTAAATGTCTATTTCATTTGCAAATATTTATTTGTACTGTTCAGTGAGATAGTCTTTTTTTTTTTGGCCATGACAGCTGACTGCACGCACTAGTATACGTGATAAAACAATGACGGCACAAGGAAACAGATGGCTTTTTATGTTTGCCGCACGGAGGATCATTTAAATTGGGCTTTTTATTTCCGAAACACCAGCAGGGCTCAAACACTTGTCAACATTTAATATTTCATTTGAAAGTAACCTTCAACCCAGCATACTCCAAATGTCTGTGTTGCTTGTAGAAATACAATTCTATTTTCTCCATAGCAGTTCATTGATTATTTTTTTTTTCATTTTTAGCCTTACATTTTTTAATTTTTAATCAATACATATATTTTTTATTTTATTTTTTATTCATAGCAAAAAGGAAAAAAAATACATGCATTGTTAGCTTCATTTTAGATGTCAGAGAGTCTATGGAGCATCTGTCGGGCTTCACTATGACTGCTTTTGGATGAGGCAAAAATTGAGCATGATTCGTCTTAAATAATAAATGTTTTCTTCTGGCGGTTAATTATTATTGTGATCCATTAACAATCAGTTCATCTGTTATCGTAGGACGGGAACATCACCGTCGTGGCCAACGAAGCCAAGGACAACGTGAAGTTCCTCCAAACCCTCGACAAGTTTTTCGTGCAGCTGGAAAAATCAACTCCGGTAACAAAGAAAAACAAACTTTAAAAAAAAAAATGCAAGGTAGTTTTGTCCGAGCGGCCCTGTATCCTCTCCCGCTCCGTCAGGCCCAGATGTTGGAACACACCCCGAGCCTGATGACGGCCGTCAGCATGATCCACGCCGTGTCTGGCTACTACAACACCTCCGAGCGGATGACGTCGCTGCTGCTGAAGATCACCAACCAGATGATCAGCACCTGCCGGCGCTACCTGACGCAGGGCGTGGACCATGTCTGGGACCACGGCAGGTAGCCCCGCTTTGGAAAATACCAACAAATGCCAACTTTTTGTTGGAGTTTTGTCTGTTTTCAACACGCTAGAGCAGGCATGTTAAAAGTCCGGGCCGCGAGCCAAATACAGCTCGTATTCAAATTTACATCTTCCTGCAACCTCTGTCATAAAGTCAATAATATGCGGCAGCCAGCACTGTTGACAACAGTATAAAAGTGTATAAATAGCTATTTTATATTTCCACAGGCGATGGTAGGAGACCTGTGGTCACGCTCTCGCCGTGAGTAACTTTGACCCTTGTCACAAGGGTCAAAGGGCATTTCAAAAGTGGCAACATTTTCGTCAATGTCACTGTTTCTAGACCGTACAGCATCGCCGGTCTCTTGTACAGCTTTCCTTTCATAGTTCATTCATTTTTAAAATGTAATTTAAATTTGAAGATTATGGCGATCTTGTAACACCTAAATAAAACGGGTTAAAATATTTTGTCGCTCTTAATAAGCGACAGCACAAAGACAGAGGACGGCATTTTTGGTTTGTGGCCGGCAGATGATTTGAGTTCACTCTTTTTTTTTTCATAAATACAAGAGGGAATCAAATAGACGTTGAGTATTTTGCTTAAAAGTAACCTTCAACTCACTGTCTTTATTTTGAAGTTCAAAATGTTTTGTTGCGCGCGGAAATTGAATTTCGTGTTCTCTGCAGTTGTTCGTTGATTTAAAAAAAAATGTTTATACATAGCACAAAGGCAGAAAAAAAAATTCTCATGCCGCGTAAATTCATTTGTGTGGCTCCCGGTGTTTTCTGTGTTGTGGGGAAACGGGTCCAAATGTCTCTCTGAGTGGTAAATGTTGCCGACCCTTGGTCGAGTCGGACGTCCTGGACACGGTTGGTTTGATCTCGTCGAGTTCGCGTCCTCGCTGCCATTTGCTCTCTCCTTTCATTCCAGACTGTGCAGGTTATTTTTGAGTCTGGTATTTGATTTTGCCCGATGCGTTTACCCTCGCTGCCGAGTTGTTCTCTGTTTATATCGGAGACTTTGCAAGTTCTGTTTTTGGGATATAGTGACAGTTTGATCTGGCTTTTGTGGTAATAAAACATTTTACAAGAATCACTCTTCTGCCTCTGCATTTGTGACCTTATCCACCATCACCTAGCGCTGTCTGCTCGCTCATCCCGTCACAGGTACAATAGCGGCATGATGGTTTTCTCTGTGACAGTGCAAAGTAGCAGTAGTGCGAAAAAAAAAATCGGTTACTATTGTGAAATGTCAGAGAGAGATCAACATCTTGGGGTGAGGAGAGAGCTGAGCATCCTGACAGACTGGTGTATGAAGCATTCGATCTCAGTCGCACTTCCGATTTTTGGACTTAGCCCTTAAGTCCAAAAAGAGACAACAGGTTCAGTGAAGACTAAATTGTCTGGTGTGAATGAAAGGGCAAATCGTTGAATGTGTTCACGTAAACCTGTGATTGACAGCTGATCCGTCAGGGTTTAACCCAATGAATGAATGAATGAAAATGTGCTACATGGCGACAATAGCAAATTAGCTTCAAATATGTCAGGTTCTACACTTTAGCCGGGCTTATGACTGCACTTTCCGAAGCTAATTGTCCTGAAGTTGAAGCCTGATCAGCTGCACGCGTGGACGCTGTACTCTGTGTTCTCAGGCCGGCGCTGCTCCTTCGGATATCCGAGTGTTGCGACCTGAACGCGGCGTACCAGCGCAGCTTCCGGGCCGTCAGAGACAAGCTGAGAGGAAGCCATGAGAACCGCCATCTCGATGTCAGGTTCGGTGACGTGGCGGTTAACGCTCCTCTCGTGGCGCGGCCGAGGTCACGGGCGTTAAGCGGAAGTGTTCTCCCCTCCTGCAGTGAGAACCACATCTTCGGGAAGTTTGACGCCTTCTGCAGGCGTTTGAAGAAGATGGCCGACATGGCGTCCACCCTGGAGAGTCTTGCCGCGCTGGAACACATGAAGGTCAGTCCCTTATTTCTTCTAGATTCCATGAAGTGCAGGACTAGGCTCTCTGTGTGGATAACATGTGTTTTTTCATGTTTTTTTTGCTGCTTATGGTACTTTGTGTGGATTTGTTTCTGTTTTTTTTACTGTGCAAAAATATAAACAGAATCCATCTATTTTCGCTGTACGCCCACCACCTCCTTCAGAAATCACCCAGTTTTTCACAGGGCTGGTGTTGTGTTCAGGTGGAAGGGGTGGAGAAGATTTGTGCTCGCTACCGCACCATCGTCTCCAACACCAAGTCCAAGACCTACGACATCCTGGACCCCCGTGGGCTGGAGGTGGGGTTTACCCTGGAACAAATGGAAACTGAAAACCTCAAATCATAGGAGAAATATTTACTCTGTGTGTGTGTGTGTGTGTGTGTGTGTGTGTGTGTGTGTGTGTGTGTGTGTGTGTGTGTGTGTGTGTGTGTGTGTGTCAGTTTGACAGTGACTATGCCAACTTCCAGCTCCAGGTCCAGGATCTCTTTAACTCCCTCCAGGCCCTGCTGGACTCCTGGTTCCAGAAGTCTCTCAGCGTGAGTTTTATGAGTTTTTTTGGTGTTTTTTGGCCAAAAATATTTCTTCCCACAGTGACAGCGGCGGTTTTTGCCCTCCAGACCGAACGGATGCTGGACCTGCTGGCCGTGTTCGAGTCGGGCCCCGCGGCCCGTCTGGACCTCAAGCAGAATTACACGTTACTGCTGCAGCGCTACGGCCGGGAGCTGGAGCGGCTGAGGAAGATCTACCAGAGGGAGCGGGAGAGGCCGCCTCTGGGACGCAACCTGCCCCCGGTAATCTGGTTTTATAATCCAAGTGGAAGATTAGCGCAAATCTCATCTAGATTTGGAACAATCTATGGAAACTGTTATTCATTGACTTCAGGCCTGTGGATTCACACTATTACATTCAAACTTGTTTTATATGGAAGCAAATAATGATCATAATTCAGATGAAAATGCATTAGCGGAATGGTTTTCCATTTTCTGAATGTAGCAGTATATCTTGACACTAAAATGAGGAATCCAAACTTTACTTTCATTTTCTTCTTCCAAACCGCTTATTTCGTGACTTCATCCAAATTATAAAGACCTTTTAGATTTAATTTCCAAAACATACCCCAGCCAATGATCGGTATTCAATTAGAAATGTCAAATTTGGAAATGAAAACTCATTAGCGGAAATGCTTTTTTCATTATCAGAATGCGGCTGCATATTTTTATATTTGCATATTTGAAAAAGGGAAAAATGAATCTGCTCATGCATTTTCACTCATTCCATGAGTCAAAATATGCAGCCACATTCTGAAAATGAAAAATTCTTCTCATGCATTTCCATTAATATTATGATCATTATTTGCTGTATATTTTAGCTTTAATGAGCATCAACAATCACAGGCAATCCGTCTCTCTCAGGTGGCAGGAAAGATCTTGTGGTGCCGTCAGCTTTTCAGGAAGATGGAGGCTCCCATGCAGATCCTGAAGAAGAAGCTTGTCGTCCTGAAGGTGCGACACCGCCACCGTCCGTCCGTCTATCCATCCATCCATCGCCCTGTTGTCACGATAGCTAACCCGTCCGCCTCGGGCTGTCAGGGCCCCGAGATGACCAAGGTGATCCGCAGCTACAACAAGCTTGCGGCGGAGCTGCTGCGGTACGAGGTGCTGCACGCGCATCGATGGAGTCAGGCTGCGGAGAGCGTGCCGCCCTGTCTGAACGCCGCCCTGCTGGTCAGGAACGGAAATAGCAAGGTGATCTTAGCCGAAGCTCTGTTGGCGTTAAGAAGAAACCCTTTGCCGATTTTGAATTAAATCCCATGTTATTTCTAGCATAAATGTCTCCTTCTGTTCACATCTTGTGATTGTAAGACCCACTGTGTGATACGGAATCCTTCCACGGTTTAAAAAAAAAAAAAAAAAAAAGCGTCACGGCGGTGTTTACCTCGCCGATTGAGCTCTCCTGATGGCTTCACTCTTCCTCCCAGGAGATTTTGGTGAACCTGGACCCGGCGGTGCTGGAGGTGCTGCAGGAGGCCCGGTGGATGACCAGACTGGGGCTGACGGTGCCGAAGGTCGTGGTGAAGATGACCTCCAGGGAGGCGGAGGTCAAAGCTCTGCACAGCCGGTGAGCGCGCTCGTCCTCGATTGGATAGCGAGAAATCGGATTGGCTCTGGCTCCGCCCACGACAGTCCTGCATGAACGTAGAGGAGCAGGGAATGAATGAATGTTTAAAAATATATATGAAAAAAAAATATCAGTGATTCATGTGGCCCATATATGTTGTTTTTCACACCGCCCCGTCTAGGAGGAGGAAAAAAATTGCGTCTATAAAATCGCACAATATCGTATCCTTATTAACATTAAAGAAAAGAAAAAAAAGAGAAATATAGATCAACTTGCAACAAAGAATAACTTTATTAACATTTAATGATATGCCAGTTCTTGCTGGTTTACTAAATTAGTTTTCACAAGGTGTGATGATTGTTGCGAATATTTGGCAAATGTTCGCTGAAAAAACCCAAGCGGCTTATCAGCACAATAGGGGTGTAACGTCTTTAGGTGATGCCTTCTTTTATTTTGTTTTATGCTTCCTCCATGCTTCCTCCATCTTCCTCCATAGTCACAGTTAAGCCAAGCGCTATGTACGATTCGTCATATTTCCGCATCTTAGCTTTTTGGGTGACTTTGGTTCGTCTCCTTATTTTCGTCTCTTACCGCGTTTCTTATTATCCTTGTTAAATATCTTCCATGCTGTCTCTTGAGGGTTTGTTCACTGCACTTCATACTTCCTGCTCGGAGTGCAGAAGTCACCTTATACTGCAGCTACAACTACGACACACAGGAACAAGCAACAATAATATTCTCATAAAATTGGAATATTATTTTGGAAAATAGAAACATTTTACTTTCCATAACTTCACATTATTTCTTACTCTCAAAGAGTTCAATTACTCTGTCATATAGATTATCTGTTCGCTTCAGCTCCATCAAGAAGTCCTTTTCTATCACCATCAAAGCAAATGCAACAAGTTGAGCCTGCCCTGTCGTATTTCCGTCTTTGACAATAAATTTGCCATCAAATCAATTTCCACTCTCCCTTCAGCCATCGCTGGCTGACAATTTAGCTATTATATCGACACAACAATATTTGTGTTCGCGCAGCTCGCTACAGCTGCAACTTGGTAGCTCTGGCTAGCACACTCTCTGGCTATCCAATCAAAAGGCGGTTGACACGCTGGCGTAACTGTAGCCTTCTAGAGGGCCTTTGTGTTGCAACTCAAAATCTGATTGGTTGAAGAAACAGTTTCATCGACACTTATTTTTTGCTGGAACGCCTGTGAATTTGATCTTTCGGGCCTCCAGACAGATCCCGTCAGGCAACAAATAATGGCTGAAATGTAATTAATTAAATGCTTTAATCTGGAAAACAAAAATGTGTGAAAGCAGCACAGCCAGGGAAAAAGCTATGAAAGGAGGCGGACAAACCATTTGGAATTTGGTTTGGATTCATGGATAAAATGAAATTAAAATTGGTCTGATTCAGATATTTCTTAGGCCACCACAGAAGGCCTTGCAGGCCCTGACGGCCCACAACTGGACGCACAGACGGGCTCATATACAATTATATACATCCAAACATTCATCTCCTTGGAGATGGAAGAGAGGCGTGTTCACACCTCTGGACCCCCTTGGCGCCTCGTCTGGTCTGAAGGTCATCCCTCCTCCTCCGCCCTTCCAGGCTGCTGCAGCTGCTGCAGGACTACAGCCTGCTGGTGTCCAGAGTGCCCCCCTTGCTGCTCCCCGCCGTGCAGCCCTTCGTCGGCCGAGTGGAGGCGGCCCTCGGGCCCGGACTCACCACGCTGTCCTGGGCCGCCGTCAGCGTGCACGCATGTAGAGCAGACACATCTTTACATATGCAATCATACCTTGACCTACGAGTTTAATTGTGACGGAGCTCGAAACTCAATTTGCGTGTATAGAAAATTACATTTCCTCATTGAGATGAATTGAAACGCCATTAGTCCATTCCAGCCTGACGGTTTTGTTGCATATTTTTAATAAGAAAACTTTTAAATAAAAAAGATATGTATAAAGAAATAATACATAACGAAAGAGAATGTAAAGAAATTAACCCAACATTTAAGTGTAGATGTGTTTTTACCTGTAAGAGCAGACGAAGATACTGGTGGTAGCATTTTCATTTGGTGCTCTATCGGCCACATGCTTAATGCTACAATGTTTTGCTCACTGTGCTACACTTTATTGCTAAATTTGATTTAGCGATGGAGTGAACGCCTGTCCTCTTTTTAAAACGCCAGTCAGGGCATTCAAAGCCTAATGCCTCGTTTGTTGACGCTCCTGCTGTCTGCCGCATCAAATCTCCATAAATGACACCTTTGTCGTAAACACCCGCTCCTCATGTTTTCCCATGATTTTCACCGGGCTACCTAGTGGCGGACGGCACGTCAGACTGTTTTTAAACGCCGCTTGACTGACAGCAGTCAAATGCTCACACCGCTCACTCATAACTTGGATCTCGTATCAAAATTTTCAAGCTCATGCGCTCTTAAGTCGAGGTTCCTTTGCATTCGCACATTATGTCTCTCCCGTCGTGAAGTCCAGATCCAGTAGTAACTGATCCTGCGCAGTCCTAGAAAGCGTGGACGCCGCTCTTGGCGAACTGGCCCAAGTGGCCAAAGCAGCCGCCGACCTGCTAGAGTGTCGCATCGGCCGCCTGCTGGAAGCCATGGCGTCCTGCCACCTGCTGGTCCTGCCCGAAGAATCGGCCCTGCTGCCGCGGGAGCTGCTGCGGCGGGCCGAGAGCGCCGTCCAGGACGCCGCCATCACGCTCAGCTGGTAACCAAATCAAATTTGAGGAAGGGGGGATATTTCATTTCAGAGGTGTGAGACTTAAATCGACAGTGGAGGAGACATTCCTACATTTTCCTGCTCCCTCAGGCAGAGTCAGCAGGTGGAGAGATACGTGTTCGAGCTGATCGAGGAGCTGAGGGGGAAAATGAAGCCGACAGAGGCTGTGAATTTGGAGGCATGTGCGTCTTTCATTTTTTGGGAATTTCCATTTTACCGTCTCCACTAAATTTTTTCCTCCATTCCTCCTTTGCCGTCCTGTCCTTCCGTTACCCTCCTTGGCTTTTCTTGAATCTTGTCCTTTCACGTCCCCTCCTCTCCTTCTCCTCAGGGCTCTTTTCAGTGTCTTCATCCCGACTCCAAACACAAGACTCGGTGTCTGTCGTGCCTCCCGTGTTCTTTCTTCAACCTGATTGGTCAGCTGTGCCATCGCAACACCAAAGCTCTGGTCAAAGGTCAGCCTAACCAACACATGCACACACACACTCACACACACACACACACACACAGACACACATACACACACAAACTGGTATTATCTCTGCATTCTGATTGGTCTGCCTTCCCTCCCCCTCAGCCACCACTTCCTGTCTGGACACGCTGAGAAGCAGACTGGTGAAATGCCGGCCGTCCTCCTCTTCCGTCGGCAGCCAGTCGGCTCCTCCTCCTCTCTTCCGGGCCTCGGTCCAGCTCGCCATCCCCAAAATCACGCTGAGACCGACTCTGGACGACATTCAGGCAAGTCCTGTTCCCTGTCGTACGCTCCCAAATCCAAGATGGCGGCTTGTCACAGGCCCGGTGTTTCAAGTTTCCAGTTAAATTCACCATTTACAGTATGTGTGTGCGTGTGTGCGTGTGTGCGTGTGTGCGTGTGTGTGTGTGTGTGTGTGTGTGTCTCAGAACGTGTTGAACCAGGTGATCAGCACTCTGCTGCTTCTGACCAAAGACTTCCAGCCGTGGATGTTTTGTCACCTGCAGTACAAACAGCAGCAGGTACGACCTCCCGCTGTTACTAACAGGAAATGAAACCCCTTCCTTCCTCGAGTGTATGAACCGGAATCCCTCACTGACTTACCGTGAAATGAGCCGCAGATTTACAGGATTTTTGCGAATTTTCAGGGACTATTAGTGAGTAATTTCTTATAGTTTTGTTTCCATAATTTCATTATAAAAAATTCTATTTATTATAAATTCAAATATAATTAAATTAGTTGATTATAAATAAATTAGAAATTCATCAAATTTTTGGCACCTTTGAAAATTTTGTGAAACCATATTTGGTAAAAATGTATTTTAAGAAAAGTGAAACCACCAAGTTACAATCATTTATTATTGCTGGTGTTCAGCTAATTGTAGTTGGACAAGAATACGTCCATAAACAGTACCGGTAATATTAAACTAATATAATAAACATGGCATCAATCCCTATAATTTTCATAATTGTAATATTTCCTATTGTTGTGCTGGTTAAATAAATACATAAATACCTAAAATATAATTGTCAGACCTAATGCATCTGGCGCCAACTGCTCCATCACTTTTATTTTATTTCATTTTTTTATTTTATATATGACTGTGCCCTGACCTTGAGTGTCGTGTAAAGTGCCTTAAATAAAATGTATTTTATTTTATTTTATTTACGGAACTTAAAGCATTTTATTTATTCATTTTATCTATTTGTATTAATTATTTCATTATTATTAGATATTGCAGTGAACCTTCACAAACCAGGATGTTTATCTTTAAATACCTTCATGGCCGTCATGAAACAGCGGTCATTGGACAGCCAATCACGCTCCAGCTCGGTCTTGTCCCGCAGGTGGAGCAGGCGGCGGCTCGAGACGGCGGTGACGACCCCCCCTTGAAGCCTCCGGCGCCGAGACCTCTGGACCGCCAGGTGGCCGAACACAAAGACGTCGCCAGGTCCTGGTCGCCCGCGTGGCAGGAGCTCGACATCCTGGGTGACGGTACCGAGGGAACCTTCAACTTCCCGTTTCTCGTGTCTCCGGCAGGCTGGTGACGCAGCTCAGCTCCGCCGTCTCTTCCCTGAAAACCGAGGTCGCCGACAGGCTGGACTCCCTCGCCCATTTCTCCGCCCTGTGGACGCAGGTGCCTGCTGGTTCTGATCCCCGTTAGGTTGTTTGGTGTTTTTTGTGTATTCTTAACTAAGGTTGCAATCCATTTAGGATCCAGAGGAGGAGGTGCGGGCCTTCCTCCAGTCCGACCCCTCGCTGGCGGAGTTCAGCTCTCAGATCTCCTTCTACTCCGTGAGTCACAACTGAGGAGTAATCGACTCCAACAGTCTGTCGTACCTCACAGTAATTATTGACCAGTTCATTTCTCAATTTTGCCTGGATAGAAGTGATTGATTGACAGGTGACCCGCGCAGGTTAAACCCCGCCTCTTGCAATGGAGACAGTAGTTATTGGCTCAAGTCCCCCCACGCTGTTTACATGACAAGCATTAATGATGCTAAGTCTGATGACCCCGCAGAAGCTGGAAGTGCAGATCTCAGAGCTTCCCTCCTCCTTCCGGGTTGGTTCGATCCTCCTCGACACCGCCGAGCTCAAGCTGGCGCTCACGCAGGAGTGCCGTCTCTGGAAACGAGCCTTCGGCGGCGCGCTCAACCGCCGCGCCTCGGCCAAGATGGACGACGTCTTCTCCTTCGTGGACGGGGCCACGAAGCGACTGCAGCGTCCGATCGCAGACCTGGACGACGTCCGAGGAGCCATGGCAGCGCTCAAGGAGGTTGGACTCCTTCATTCTCCAGTTCATAAGTTTCATCTAATCTAATCATGAGCTTGTCATCCATAATCCCTTCGTCAACACGTTCCTTTACTCCCAACGTCGCCTCACTCCTTCGTTTCGAGGTTCGAGAGGCAGAGGTCCACATCGACTCCACCATCGGTCCGGTGGAGGAGTCCTTTGCGCTCCTCAACAAGCACGAACTGCTCTTCAACGACGGGAACGCCGAACGCGTGGACAGGCTGACCTACGCCTGGGAGAACCTCAATGTTCTGGTGAGACGGCGCCGTCGCTGTTTTGAAAATGATATACGAATTTCAGTCCCCAACCTGACGTTTTTTTTAATTTATTTGAAGGAGAAATATTTTTTATGACCCCACCTCCTGCCCAATGTCAGCTGGGATTAGCTCCTGTTCCCTGACCACTCTCGGAGCAGTAATCCTGGTTTGGACAGCAAATGAATGAATGATTTCTGTTCTTGTTTTTCCAAATGTTACCTTTAAGAAAGGCGCCCTGAACCTGCGCTGTGAAGGACACAGCCTAAAGACAAAGCACCGGTGCGTCGAGGCCGCCTCTTTTGAATCTCAGGAGGCAAAATTTCATTCAGAATCAAAGAATTTGTCCCAGAGAGGCAACTGGAGGGCACAAGGGCAGATCACACACTCTATAAAATAAAAATATATAAATAAAGGTAGAATAAAATTTAAATAGGTTAAAATTAAAGTGTAAATAAAGTGAAAAAAATAGAGTGAGGTGACACCTGTAAATAAACTGTACACCTGTATAACCATATGCCAGCTGCGTAATCCATATTTTTCAGCAAGATTGGCAGAGACCCTGCTAACATGTTCAGGCAGCTAACGAAGTCTTAGCTAGTTGTTCGCCCCGTCAGAAAAATCTGGGTACCCGTGCGAGGGGTAAGGAGAACGGTGACACAAGATGAGGAATATCAAAGTATCAAAAGAAGATAGACCTAAGAAGAATCTCAGAAAAGCTAAGCTGGTCTGTGCATTGACTGGTGACCTGGAATCCGGCACCGTCAAACTGCTAGCTTAGCATATGGCCGGCTCAGAGTTTGTCCTGGAAAGACGGCTCTCCATTTAGGAAGCTGCAGTTCAGCTTGATGCTGTGATTTTTATTTATTTATTTATTTTAACTTCTATCGGCCCAGGTATTTTTTCCAAACCCCCCCCCCAGACATGGTGGAATGCCCACTGCAGTGTTAGTCACTGTTTGAGGTACCTGGTGGTGGTTTTAGGTGGTGCAGAACCAGAACACTCTGGTGAAGATCCAACCTGGCATGAAGGCCGACCTACTGTCTGCGGCGCGGGACCTCAGGAGCCACACAGAGCGCTTCTGCATGGACTATAGCCATCGGTACTGCAAGATCTCAGTGGTGGAATACTCAAAGGGTGGTGGAGTATGAATACTAACGTAACTCTGAGTCTGGCAGGGGTCCCGGGGTGGAGGGCGTGGCCCCAGCCGAGGCGGCAGAGCGACTTCAGAGCTTCCAGACAGAGTTCGACCAGGTGTGGGGGAAATACACCACCTGCTCCGGAGGGGAGGAGCTGTTCGGACTGCCGGTGAACGGTAAGTCGGGACGTCCGTCAGGCCTCCGCGTGACCGTTTCCAGCATCCTGACATCTCTCCTCCTGCCCGCCTACAGAATATCCAGAGCTGGAGAGGATCAGGAGGGAGCTCTCCATGCTCTCCAAGCTCTACAGCCTGTACGGCTCCGTCACTGAAAAAGTAGGCGGATACTACAACATCCTGTGGGCCGACCTGGACATCGAGAAGATCAACATTGAACTGCAGGACCTCCAGAACAGGTAGAACAGCCATCTGGAAATGTCGTTCTAGATCTGAATGACGTTAATACCAGCCAATGAACCGAGCTTAAAATAAACCTTATATAAACAACACTCGGGGCGGAGACGAGAAGGTGGACGTTCGCCTGCTCTTTAGCTTCTATTTGCAGAATCACTCCACAGCATGCTCTTTAGTGAGTTCCTGCGAGGGTGAAGATGTAGATGGAGTTTGAAGCCATCAAGTCGTCTCGCTGCGCTCCGTCGCCTCTGCTTGTCTCTCAATCTGAAAAGGCTGAAAAACACAGTCGGAGCTAAGACGGCCCATCAGAGAAAAAGCTCTGTCCCAAAATGATCCCTGACCTTTTTTGCAGAATCCGGAAGCTTCCGAAGGCGCTGAAGGATTGGCAGGCCTTCAGAGATTTGAAGAAAACCATTGATGACTTTGCAGAAACCTGCCCTCTGCTCCACATGATGGCCAACAAGGTGACGCAAAAATTGGTCCTCCACTAGTTGATTGTGTGACTTTGCAGCGGACAAAGTTTTTTTTACCGACGCCTCTTTGGGATTTTGTACGTACTTCTGCTTTATTGGACAAATGAAGAGGACAGGCAGAAGTGACAAACAAGTGACAAAAAACTAGCAAGGAGGAAAATATATAAAAAGTAACGGATACATATATATAGTATATTAGCCTAGATAAAAATATTTTATTGACCATAATTTCCAGACTATTGAGCGCACCTGAATATAAGCCGCAAGGAGGCTGAAAATAAATGAATAAACAATGTGTACATACAGTTTACAGGCCGCGCTTGTCTATAAGCTACAGATGCCCACGTTGCAACATTGGATATTTACACAGAAACATTTTTTTAAATTTTGAATTGAATACATGCCGGTAACATCCACAAATACATGCTTGAAATACTTTGTTTCCCAACAGTGCCTTTAAGACGGCTGATGAAAAACATGAATAATAAATAACACGAGGAAAAGTCCATCCATCCATCCATCCATGTTCTATCCCTGCTGCGGCTGATCGCTGTCTTCGTCTTCCTCCTGCCCAATAAAACCATTAAAATTGTCTTCTTCGGTGTCGGAATTGAACAAGGAAACACCTTGGCCGTCTGCTCTGTGCGTTCACCAAGTCTTTAAGAACGTTTTCAAGTTGGGGTCATCTGTTTTTCCTTTTTTACCTCTGAAAGCTTTTGTCGCCTTTTTGAGTCAGTTTTTCACACTGCCATCTCCAACATCTCACCATTGATTTATTGATGCCATGCTTATGTACAGCAGCTCTATTTCCTTCTTCGACAGCCAGGTTGATTGTCTTTTACTTAAAAATTACATCATACCTATTAATTCATGTGGTTTCCATGACGGGGGGTTGTGAATGAAGCACAATTTCAGTGGTCCATTGGTGTGACGTGGCTAAATGTTTTGATGGCGCGAAGCTCATCAGCCACCAAAAAATCCATAAATTAGCTTCATCATTGTTTAAGCTTTTATTGAAGATCAAATTTTCAAATATCACTTTCAAGCAGGAATGTGAAAAAGCTCTCTGATGCCTCTGACCCCCCCAGGCGATGCTGCCCAGGCACTGGACTCGTCTCGGCGAGCTGACAGGTCACGCCTTCCAGGTGGACTCCGAGACCTTCTCCCTCAGGAACATCATGGAAGCGCAGCTTCTGAGAAACAAAGAAGATATCGAGGTGCCGTCCAGTGTGTCTTCCAAGTCTTCCCAGCTGGGGGACCAAAAAATGGCCGTTATATTTTGCACAACGCTTGAAAACAAACTGTTTAATAACATCAAGTCACTGTTGGCGGTTAAAAGTGACAAAATAGCCCCCAAAGGTTAACAAAAGACGAGTGAAGAATGAATATTTAAACAACCAAACCAATTCAATGATCTTATAAAAAGTGATAACATCTGTAATTAACAAGAAAAGATGAATATCTACATTTTTATTACATTTATTGTATTTTTTTCTTCTCCCTGCATTAGGATGTTTGCATCAGCGCGGTGAAGGAGCGCGACATCGAGGCCAAGCTGAAGGAGGTGGTGGCCGAGTGGAGCGGCCACTCGCTCAGCTTCGCCACGTTCAGAACCCGAGGGGAGCTGCTGCTGCGAGGTGCCGAGACCTCAGAGAACATGGCCGCCGCCGAGGACAGCCTGATGGCACTGATGTCACTGCTTAGCAACAGGTGAGGGAAGGAGTACCGTTTCAGCAGTTTAAGCTAATAGACTGAATTAATGAACAGATGATTCTTGTTGAACTCTTTTCCTGGCCAATGGACTTGAATTTCTTCCCTTAAAGACGTTTCCCCTCTCATCGGAGATGCTTCTTCAGTTTGAATGGACTGTGGGGAGTTTTCCGTAAAAACTGCCAGGATTGGGGGCTGGTCTAAGTTGTAATAGCTTATTATGTAAATGGCTGAGTTGTTTTGCAGAGACTAGGTTGAATGGGGTTGTTGTGTTAACTGGGCTGTTGTTAAGGGGAACAAAGGTACAACTTTAAGGGGTTGTACCTTTGAACAATGGTATGATGTACCTTTGAACAGCGGTATGTTGTACCTTTGAACAACGGCGTTTTGTACCTTTCAACAAAGGTATGTTGTACCCTTGAAGAAAGGTACAACTCCGCAGGAGTTACATGAGCTAACTCCCAGGAAGTTTTACCTTTGCTCAAAGGTACAACAGAAGAGTTGTGTTGCAGAAACTAGTTTCAATGGTGTTGTGTTAACTGGGGTGTTTTTTGGGGGCACAAAGGTACAACTTGTACCTTTGAGGGGTTGTATCTTTGAGCAAATGTACAATGGAAGAGCTGTTTTGCTAACACTAGGTTGAATGGGCTTGTTGTGTTAACTGGGATGTTGTTGGGCAGAACAAGGGTACAACTTGTACCTAAGAGAAGTTGTACCTTTGAACAAAGGTAAGGGTTGTGCCTTTGAACAAAGGTACAGCTTCTGGGGACTTACCTGAGCTAACTCCCCAGAAGTTGTACCTTTGAGCAAAGGTACAATGGAAGAATTGTTTTACAGAAACTAGGTTGAAGGGGGTTGTTGTATGAACTGGGATGTTGTAAGGGGGAACAAAAGTACAACTTGTACCTTTGAACGAAGGTACAGCTTCTGGAGACTTACCTGAGCCATGTCTCCAGAAGTTGCACCTTTGAGCAAAGATATAATGGAAAAGTTGTTTTGCAGAAACTTGGTTGAATTGGGTAGTTGTGTTAACTGGGATGTTTAACAAAGGTACAACTTGTACAACTTCTACCTTTTAGGGGTGGTATCTTTGTTCAAAATGTATGCATGAGCCAATTAAATCTGTAGCTATGGTAAACAGCATGTATGGCTGAACTGTTTGAATTACTGAAACAATGAATATGTTACTGAAAAAATTAAACATAAGTTAGGGAACAAAATGGTGTGTGAATGAATGAGTAAGCAGTTGGTGAAAATGATGGATGGATGATTTGGCACGATGAACTGAACGTGTCAACCCAATTAAAACTGTTTGAAATACAAACTCACCAAGATGAATAAATGAATGAGTAAATGAATGAATGCATGATTTGATACGTGACTGTACCCTCACCTCCTGGTCCGCAGGTACAACGCCCCCTTCCGGCCATCGATCCAGCTGTGGATCCAGAAACTCTCCAACACATCGGAGATCATCGAGAAGTGGCTGTCGGTCCAGAACCTCTGGATCTACCTGGAGGCGGTCTTTGTGGGCGGGGACATTTCCAAGCAGCTGCCTCAGGTGATGACCAATCAGGTCTCGCGTAGATGTCAGCATGGGACGTGGGATTTGAAAATACTGGACTTGGCTACTCCCATTTCTATCGCATGTGTTTTAAAGAGACATTTATTATTGATTTTAAGGTAAAGGCTTCAATGGAGTAGTAAGTGAAAGATTATTAGCATGCTAAGTAGCATGGCTAACGTGTCACTTCCTGCTCCGTAGGATGTTTACGTCCGGTAGCTCTTCCCCCTCTGTAGGTCTTTTTCCGGAAAACAATCATCTGCGCTGAGAGGAGAATCTAAATGTGCCTTGCTGATGAACACAAATCTGCAGAATAACCAACCTTGGCTCATATTCCTTCATCCAGGAGGCTAAACGTTTCCAAAACATAGACAAGTCGTGGCAGAGGATCATGCAGCGAGCCCATGAGGTTCCCAACGTGGTGCAGTGCTGCGTAGGAGACGAGACGCTCAGCCAGGTTCCTGCTCCCTCAGTCTCAGCCAAGCAACACCGTTCACTCAAATGTTGGATTCATTTTATCTTTCTATTCGCTTGTACGTCCAGCTGCTGCCTCACTTGCTGGAACAGCTGGAGCTCTGCCAGAAGTCTCTGTCTGGTTACTTGGAAAAGAAACGCTTGGTTTTCCCGCGCTTTTTCTTTGTGTCTGACCCTGTGCTGCTGGAGATTCTGGGCCAGGCATCCGACCCGCACACAATCCAGGTAAGGCTTGGTCACGATCCCAGCACGGGGATCTGACCACCGGGTTCTGCAAGCGGTCGCTCCCTCAAACCTGTTAGAAGACATCTGAGTAGACGCCGGCGCTCAGCACTAACACTCGAAAACCTCCCTCTGTTGGCTTCGCAGCCACTAAAGATTTTACTTCAATACCATCTGTCTGGGCCAGGTAGCCAAACAGATTCAGTGATGCATGATGGGTCTAGACATAATATTGAACTTCATCGACCCTTATTTTGACCTTGAGTACCTGATGTTCGCTACATCTGCATCCAAGCTTCAAACACCAGGCTGTTAGGACGCTCTACTCCCTCCCCACTCTCTCCACTCTGCCCCACCCCAAGATGAGACACCGTCACAGAGAAACCCATCATGCTGCTATGGCACCATATACCTTTATGATATTACTTACTGACCTTTGCACTAAACCTTACAAAAAAAAACCCTCTACTGCTACTCTCTCATGCCATCAAACATCAGTTCGTATTTGCGTGCACTTCATACTTCATAGTTTAATGTTTACTGTTTAATGTAATAGTGCACTTTACTGTTAATTTGCACTATTGTCATTGTTCTTATTTTGTTAATTTCAAGTCACCTTGGGAGAAACATCTTCACAATTCCTTTGTATGTCCAGTTCATGTGGAGAAATTGACAATAAAGCTGACCTTGACTCACTTCAGGGTTGCAGCATTTCTGATTCTTTTAATATTTCCTGCCAGTGCTTTTTGTGACAGGTTTGGTTTGATTTTTTTTTTCCTTTTTTTTTTTTTATCATTGCAATTGTAGACCAAACTTTGGGCCCGCAAATCAATGCTGCCTTTTTACGGATTCTGCAGCAAAGGTCTGAGGAATGCTTGTACTCTGTGTCTGATTGATTTGATTTTGATTCCACCCTCCTCCCCTCACGCTCTCTCAGGGTCATCTCCTCAGTCTGTTCGACAACATCAACAGAGTAGTCTTCGGTGCGAAGATGCACGACCAGATGGTCAGTTTTCAGTCACAGGAGGGCGAGACGGTGGATCTCAGCCAACCGGTTCTGGCACAGGTACGAAATGCGGTCTGACGGGAAACAACCAAGCTATCCGAAAAACCCGATGCCAAATGAACGTTAAGGGCGATGAATGGATATTGAAAAAGGATCAAATTCGCTTCATCAAATAGCCCGAATTGAGTTAGCGTATGCGCTGGATTTTTTTTTTTCTTTTTTAATATTACAAGTTTCCCAGTCAAACATTCTTTCAACCCCTTTCTACTATTCCTCAAAGCAAATTTCTACCCAACAATTTTGTCAAAGTTCCTTATGTTCATTTCACCAAAGTGCCTCTCCTCATGTGGTGGCCCTGTCCTTCAGGGTAACGTGGAGGTCTGGTTGGGCCTGCTCCTGGCCACCGTGCGGCGAACCCTCCACTCCATCATTCGTCAGGCTTACCTGGCCCTCAGCGAGCCGGGCCTGCAGATGCTGGAGTTTCAGTCTGCTTTCCCAGCTCAGGTGGGCCTGCTCGGGATCCAGATGATCTGGACCAGAGATGCAGAAGAAGCCTTGGTCCTGAGCAAGTCCGACAAGAAGGTTTGCCTTCCCCGACCTCTGAGAGTGGAATCGCTTGCCGTCGTGCTGTTTCCTCACGATGTGACTCCCGCCTCAGGTCATGCAGACGACCAATCGGAAGTTTCTGGACCTCCTCAACGAGCTGATCGACGTGACGACCAGGGAGCTGAGCAGGAATGAGCGGACCAAGTACGAGACCCTCATCACCATTCATGTCCACCAGAGGGACATCTTTGATGAGCTGGTAGGTGGAAGCTTGCGCAAATGTCTGGTTCATGGCGGAAAAAAGTCGAAATTGCTTTTTTTTCATGTCTCGTCCAGGTGCGGCTGGGCGTGCGATCGCCGTCGGACTTTGAGTGGCAAAAGCAGTCGAGGTTCTACTTCTTGGAGGAGGCAGACAGATGCGTCATCCAAATTACTGATGTAGAGTTTAGCTACTGCAACGAGTATCTGGGCTGCACCGACCGGCTGGTCATCACGCCATTGACGGATAGGTACGTAGACTACCAACTGGTCCTGCATACCGTTGACACAATTTCGTAGGGAATATTTATACTATTTACAAGACTACAGCTAGACTCTTTCAGCCTTTTTTTCCCACTATGCAACGTTTTCGGCGGGTATTAGCAGAGCCACTGCTATTTCAGTCTGTCGCTTTTCCTTCTCCACTTGGTCGGGATACATCGGAGAGTTGACATCGTCCAAGCCGGGCTGTTCTGCCCACAGCTCCACCATCTGCTCTTTTTTCTGGATGGTCCATATTGATCAGGACGTCCTTCGCCGTTCCTGTTTATTCACATCGCCAACAAATAGCATCTCTGCCGGCAATACTGCTCTGGTGATTGTTGGTCGACTAGGTTTCCTGTTTCCGGTTTTGTTAGTGCTCATCTTTTGGTTGTTGTTTGTGTTACGTCACAGTAAAACCTGAAAGACTCGCAATAATATCAAACATATCAATATTTCATATCGTTGTAAGACCAAGACTCAGAAAAGACAGCAAAGAGTACCACCTGATACCTAACGACCGAATGCCACTCCAGTAAAACATTTCCTCACGACTTTTGATTTTAAGTTTGTTTCTGTGAAAATCGTGAGGTCAAAGCCCAGCATCAGCCTTCTTCATGTAAATTTGAAACCCTCCATCCAGGTGTTACATCACTCTGTCCCAGGCTCTGGGGATGAGTATGGGCGGGGCTCCGGCTGGTCCCGCGGGAACAGGTAAACCAGCTCGTCAATTTCGATTTGCCGCCACCGCCACCAATTCCTTCACGCAAAATCCCGTCTGTGTTTCCAGGAAAAACAGAGACCACAAAAGACATGGGTCGCTGTCTGGGGAAATATGTTGTGGTCTTCAACTGTTCGGATCAGATGGACTACAGAGGACTGGGCCGCATCTACAAGGGTGAGAACGGCACCTGTGAGGAAATGGGGCAGCGGGTCAAATTTGTTCGTTTCAAGGTTCTTTGGAGTTTGAAGTGGTGTTTACAGGTGACTCCGAGATGATGGGTTCTTCGGTTCCCCCCTGCAGGCCTGGCCCAGTCAGGAGCGTGGGGTTGCTTCGACGAGTTCAACCGCATTGAGTTGCCGGTGCTCTCCGTCGCCGCCCAGCAGATCTACATCGTTCTGCAGTGCAAGAAAAACAAGAGGAAGCAGTTCGTCTTCACTGACGGGGATGTGGTGGACATGGACCCAGAGTTCGGCATCTTCCTCACCATGGTAACTTTGGTGTATTAATGTAGATGAGGGTGATGGGTCTTGCCCAGATCCCCGAACGTACCCGATGAGTGTCCGAAAGAACTCTTATCGGGCATGTCGGGACATGGTTATGGAGTATTCATTCATGATGTGACCCTTGTCCGACACAGATCCCGAGTTAAAAGTTGGTAATAGGCGAACAAGAGAATTGAATCAGACTCAGAGCTGAGAATGAGAGCTATATCTGGGAAACATCATTTAGACTTTCAGAACTTTTCTATCTTGGAACTTGAGCTTCACAAACAAAGGGAACCTCGAGCGAATCCTATGACAAGTGTGTTGGTCTGTTCTGTAGACCTCAGAACCAGCGAGTTCAAGCAAGGTTCTACCTCAGTGGAAGTAAACAGACAGAGGTGGAGGTTAGAACAGGCTTATTTGTTGTAGAACTGATCGAACAAAATTTTTTTTCTGGATTCTGAGTTGGAACATGGCGTCACCACAAAAGTAAGCCACCACCGTCAAGACCTCACTCCTGACCTCTCGGTTCTTCAGAACCCGGGTTACGCCGGTCGTCAGGAGCTCCCTGAAAATCTGAAGATCCAGTTCCGCACCGTGGCCATGATGGTTCCCGACCGAGCCATCATCATGAGGGTCAAACTGGCCAGCGCAGGTTTCCGTGACAACCAGGTCCTGAGCATGAAGTTCTACACGCTCTACAAGCTGTGCGAGGAGCAGCTCTCCAAACAGGTTTGAGGGAGGACGGCCATTCAGCCGATCCAACAACAAATCAACGATTAAAATCCAGTATTTGTTAAGAAATCGGTATTCGGCCATTGACAAATGGGATTGTCAAGGGATTACATAGAACCTTGCTCTTTTATCAGACAAAAAAACATTTTAAATTGGAAAATTGCGATGATTGTTCCCTTTGCTTCCATCCATCCATCCATTCTTTGAGAGGGTCACTGACAGATGTACTGCAGTGCAGCCCTGCTGCTTCATTTCTCAACATTCTGTTTATTTATCCAACAGTGAAGAACTTTGCATTCAGAGAGCATATCTGGTGAAAGGATGGGACTTTAGCTTTTTCTTCAACTACTGTTTTTGTTTTTTTTGTGAAATTTAGAATTTATATTATTTCAATTAAGTTCATGTTAAATTTAAAGTTCCATTCAGTGGTGGCAAGTGAATCTTTGTTCAGTCAAACAAAGACAATAAATCTTCTGCCTTCTCTGATGTAATTGCTGTCCAGTAGCAATGACGCGGTGTATGATAAGACTTACATGCTAGGTGTCGACTCAAAATCAAAATTCGAGGAAAGACCAATTAACTTGATTGTACGCTCACTGTCGATTATTCGTTCCCTCCCAACCACAGTCTCGGTCACGTCTTCTTCGCTCCGCTGTTGTCTTCCCGCTAGGTTCACTATGATTTTGGCCTGAGAAACATCTTGTCCGTCTTGAGGACACTGGGCGCTGTGAAGAGATCCAGCCCATCTGAGCCGGAGAAGACTGTGGTCATGAGGGTCCTTAGAGACATGAACCTCTCCAAACTGGTATGACGGCATTCTTATTTTTTGTCTTTTTTAGAACAGTTGAGAAAAGATTCAACACTGGTGTTCTCTCCGCAGGTGGATGAAGATGAGCCTTTATTCATGAGCCTGATCAACGATCTGTTTCCTGGTATCGGTGAGTTGCCGCTCAGATGCATTGCTAATCACACACACACACTTGAAACCAGCAATCTGATGTACTGGGACCTGTTTACATAACATCATCTTTACAAATGCAAAACTTCAGTCGTGTTCTGGCCGTCTGCCTACACAAGAAGGGTGTTTACGGTGCTTGAAAACCGAAAACTGCGTGTAGACAAGCATGCACACTAAGTTTGCAGCCAATCAGGTGGACCAAAACAACAACCGGGCCCGAGACAGGAAGTGTCTCTACGAATGTGTTTCAGTTCATCACAAACTAACACCACCGACTTGTGGCTGAGATTGTGTAGAATGGCGTTTCCAGCTGTCTCATGTCCGCAAAGTTTTTTTTTTTAAAAGGTTGCCGTCTGCACGTGGTGCTGTTTGAAAATAAGATGTGACGTGTAAACGGGGTGAACTGTGGTGAACTGTGATTGCTCTTCGGTTCCTCCTCCAGTGCTGGACAAAGCCGGGTATCCCGACCTGGAGGGGTCCATTACCCGTCAGGCGCAGCAGGCCGGGCTGATCCCCCACCCGCCTTGGGTCCTCAAACTGGTTCAGCTCTACGAGACCCAGCGGGTCCGACACGGTACGGATCCGCCCTCCCGGCAGGAAGGTCTTAACATCGGGCTAAAGATTCCCGGTGATCGGCTAGCATGCAAAGTGTGGAGGTTCTTGGTCATCCAGGTCGTGTTGAATTCTTGTCGAAATGTTCTCGTCGTGACAACTGGACCGTATCCTCGGCAGGCATGATGACTCTGGGCCCGAGCGGCGCGGGGAAGACGACCTGCATCCACACGCTGATGAAGGCCATGTCGGAGTGCGGCCTTCCTCACCGGGAGATGCGGATGAACCCCAAGGCCATCACGGCCTCCCAGATGTTCGGGACGCTGGACGTCACCACCAATGACTGGACGGACGGCGTCTTCTCCACGCTGTGGAGGAAGACACTGAAGGCCAAGAAGGTGTATATTTGATTGGATATCTTCTGGAAAATTCGTTCAAGGTGAAGCGTTAGGAAAAAATTTGCCAGCAGTGTGTGTTGGTGTGCGTCAGGGTGAGCACATCTGGATCGTCCTGGATGGGCCGGTGGACGCCATCTGGATCGAGAACCTGAACTCGGTTCTGGACGACAACAAGACTCTGACGCTGGCCAACGGAGACCGCATCCCCATGGCGCCCTGCTGCAAGGTGGTGCCAGGGGCGAATTCTATCTAAGTTATAACAAATAAGTCAAATAATAAGTCATTTAAAGGTATCATTTAAATCTCAATATGTATAATTTGTCCCCTTCCGGCCTCCAGATCGTGTTCGAGCCCCACAACATCGACAACGCATCCCCGGCCACCGTGTCTCGGAACGGGATGGTGTTCATGAGCTCCTCGGTGCTCGGCTGGGGCCCCGTCCTGGCGGCCTGGTTACAGACGCTGCCGCCGGAGACGGCCCGTAGCCTGGAGCTCTGCTTCACCCGCTGCTACCAGGTCAGATGACGGTCATGTCTCAATCCGCCCGTACATTAGAAGACTTTGAAAAGATTCCGAAAGGATTCGCAGGAACCTAGCTCACACCTGCTCACACCCAAAACTAGTTTTTAGAGTTTTTAGTCTCAGACTGAGATTTTACAAAGACTGTGGATCTTACAGGGTCACTATTTACAAGACTACAGCTCGATTCTTCCCGGATTTTTTCCTCACCTGACAATATTTTCTGCGGGTATTTGCGGAGCCTCTGCTTTTTCAGTAACGTCGCTTATCCTCCTCCGCTCGGTTATGATTCGTTGGAGAGTTGACATCGTCCAGGCCGGGCTGTTCTGCCCACAGCTCCACCGTCCACTCCTCTTTCTGGGTGCTCTATGTTGATGAACAGGATGTCTTTCGCCGTTCCTGTTCATCCAACAGAGACAACTAAATGCACAAAGACAGCAAGGATAAAAATAGATAACAGAACGAGGTCACGACATGTGAATGAATGAAGAAGTGAGGAAGTGGAAGCGCTGGGTGAAGCGCTGGGTGAAGCGTTGGTTGAAGCGTTGGGTTCTGCACCAGGGTGGGATGAACCGTTGGTTGAATGAGCTGCCCATCAGTCACATCTCATCGTGCAGGGGGTGGGAAGGATTGTTAAGGATAGCGCCAGATTTGTCCTTCACCCTCTCCACGGCCACCGATTCAAGATTGTCCAGCTTCAATCCCACCGCCGAGCGGCCTTTCTTCACCAGCTTGTTGAGCCTGTTGATCTCGCCGGTCTTGTCACCATCTCACCAGCACCAGCGAAGAAATACACGGCTCCGGTGATTGTTTGGCGACCATGTTTCCTGTTGGCGGTTTTGTTGGGGCTCATTGATTGGTTGTTGATTGCACAGTGACACCGTAAAGGCTGAAAGACTTGCCATCATATCAACAACGTTTGATATTGTTGTAAGCATAAGACTCGGAAAACACTGATCAGATCACCACCTTATGCTTAACCATGGAGATGACGGGAGCTCCTAAGATTTCCTTCTGACTTTCAGTTTTTATTCTGCAACCAGCTCAATCATACTCCGCCTTGCTTTCCCCTCCGCCATTATCCATCCGTTGTCTCCGTCTTCCAGGATCTGCTGGACTTTGTCTCCATGTCTGTGGGCCCAAAGATGCAGGTCTTGGAGTGCATGTACATCCGGCAGACTATAGACCTGCTGCAGGTACAGAAATACTGCATAAAAACACCCCAGAACATTCTGTCCCTCTTAGTTTAAGTGTTTTTTTCAACTGTGCTGAAGTTAACTGTGCTTACATGAAGTTCACATTCACGCCTCACCTTCCTTACAACCTCATTTGATGCTGAGAGTCCAATTGGAACGAAATCAGAAATCCAAAAGACAAAAATAAGCTCAGTATCTTTAAACAATCCTCTGATGTCAGACCTGTTTTTATAGGATAAAAAAAAACGTCTTAAAATATCCCAAATTATAAAAACTTTTATTTCGCTTTGTTCAAACAAAGATAGACAGAGGATAAATATGAACATGTTTTTTTTTTTTTTTTTACTTTTTTATTTTATGTGATTATCCCGTACAGGGTCTGCTGCCGACGGCGGATGACAGACAGGGTTGCCGCGGTAACATGGGCCGGCTGTTTGTGTTCGCGGTCATGTGGTCCCTGGGCGCGCTCCTGGAGCTAGAGGACAGGGCCAGGATGGAGGCCTTCCTGAAGGTGCGTGGGCGTCATATAAAGACATATAACCATCCACGCTCTCATTTAGGCCTCTGGTAATTTAGCGGAAATATTGAAATATTAAAATGAAAATCTTTTGTGTAGGTATTATATTTTGGTTTGTTTCTGTTTTGGTTTTCTTCCCAAAAATGATGAAGTCAAAAGGCCTTTCCCTCTTGACTTTTTCCAGAATTTTTTTTTTTTTCCTCGCGTTGAGTACTTTCGGTAGCTGTGAGGTCATTTCCTGTTAATCCTTTTGCAAATGTCTGTCCTCAACATGCCAATAAGATACTTTTTTTTCCGATTTTGTTTTCTTACCTGAAATGATGGCCTTTCCTTCCATAGTGTTTCCAGAAATTGTTTTTTTTTCCCCCTGGCCATAAGTACTTCCTGTAGCCGTGAGGTAATTTCCTGTTAATCTTACATACGAGATCGATATTGTAGACGTCTGTCCTCTGCGTGCTTTTCTTCGCATTTTTATCAACTCTTGAAAAGATGCCGGCGTGTCTGTGTGCAGACTCACAGCTCGTCCCTGGACCTGCCGATCACCCAGGGCAACCAGACCGTCTTCGAGTTCGCCGTGGACCGGCAAGGGGAGTGGGAACACTGGTCCGACAAGGTCCGACTCGCGTTCGTCTCCTCCGTCCTCAATGTGAACTCTCCACGTCCCCCTGCCTGTCCGAAATCCCAGTTTGCCGCGAGTGCCGCGTCAATTCTTCCACAGGTCCCGGAGTACGTCTACCCCGGTGACATTGTCCCCGACTACTGGTCCATTCTGGTGCCCAACGTGGACAATGTGAGGACGGAGTTCCTGATGCACACCATCATGAAGCAGGGAAAGGCAGTTCTGCTCATCGGAGAACAGGGAACCGCCAAGACGGTGATGATCAAGGTAAGTCGCGCCCCTTCTCCCCCGACGGAGACGGGGATCAAGCTAAAGCTAAAGCCAGGTGTCCACAGGGCTACACCGGTAAGCTCGACCCCGAGCAACATCTGAGCAAGACGCTGAACTTCTCGTCGGCCACACTGCCAGGGATGTTCCAGCGGACGGTGGAGAGCTACATCGACAAACGGATGGGCGCCACCTACGGACCGCCGGCCGGGCGTAGGATGACGGTCTTCATCGACGACATCAACATGCCCGTCATCAACGAATGGGGAGACCAGGTGTGGCGCCCAGCTGTCCGACTGGTGACAGAGAGGACGAGAAAAATGAGTCAAAAATATATTTAACGGTCCCCCCCATTCTTGATTGTTTGAAGTCCAAGTTTTTTTAAGAAAATTGGGAGGAAATAAATATAAATTATGTAGCATCGTTTTTAATATCATACCATATCATATGTAATATTATAATGTTATCAATATATAATTATTACATATTATATATATAATATTCTATTTCACACATTCATTTTATTATTTCTAATATTCTCTCAAAAATATTTGATTCATTTCCATAACTTGTAATACTTAATTTTCACAAATATTGCATTTTTTTGTAAATGCACATTTTGCTCATTTTTAAATGTGAAAATTGAAGCTTGGCTTTTTGTTGTTTTAAAAAAAAAAATCTTGTAATTCGAAATGTTTTTTCCTCATGAGAATCACATGTCCTTTTTACCGAAACAGAGAAGCTTACATTGAATGTTTGACTTTGACCTCGAGTGCAGCTCAAACTCTCCAATAACCAGTGGCGTGCATCGTCTCCACCTCTTCCTCTGGCAGATAACCAATGAGATCGTGCGTCAGCTGATGGAGCAAGGCGGCTTCTACAGTCTGGACCGTCCAGGAGACTTCACCACCGTGGTGGACGTCCAGGTGAAGATCCCACCTGGTGCCGCAGCTTTGTCCATCGACTCACTTTCCCGTGACGATAAATGTGTCATGACCACCAGCTGGTGGCGGCCATGATCCAGCCCGGCGGGGGGCGGAACGACATCCCTCAGCGCCTGAAGAGGCAGTTTTCCATCTTCAACGTCACCCTCCCGTCTAACTCTTCCATCGATAAGATCTTTGGCGCCATGGCTCGCGGCTACTTCTGCCCGGAGAGGAGCTTCCCCGCCGCCGTCTGCTCGCTCGCCGCCGCTTTGGTGCCCACCGCCCGGCGGCTGTGGCAGGCTGTCAAGGCTAAGGTACATTTGCAAACACATAAGCTACCGCTTGTTGTTGAAAATCTTGATCATAACAGAACTGCAGCAATAATTTTTTTTTTTTTTAATTGTGAAAAAAGAATTGGCTGTTAAGTGTTTCTTAAATGGAAATGGTGTCTTTTTTTCCCATCATGCAATTTTGTACAATCCAAACTTTGCACATCATCTGATATTCTTGATTTGTATGCACTAACCACCTTAATCAACTATGTTCATTGTGTATTATTTCCTGTATATTGTTTTTGCTGTATATTGTAGAGTTTTTGCATTCTTATTTAATTTAATTTTTTTTTATTTTTTTTTTTATCCATCTACTGCACAGATCTCACTCACATCGTATTGCATTATATCTCTATCGCTGCTACCGGCTGCCTACTGGGCCTCAGGAAACTCATTTGGTTCAATTCTCTCAGAGTAGAGTGACCATAGAATAAAATAAAAATAAGAGACACTGAGCCCGTCTAGCTATAGAAATGCATTTGTTCCACAAGCTGTCCTGCGGGGCTCTCCCTTTGAGATAGGGTGAGAAGCTGTCTTAAATCATCTAAATAATTCATCTATAATCAATAAATGAATCATCTTGAAGTGGCTATTTCGAAAAATAGGCGCAAATAAATAGGTGTTCTGCTGCGGCTGATTTGACGCTTGCCTTTTTTTTTTTTTTAATCCCGCTTTTGTCTTCCCAGATGCTCCCATCACCGGCCAAGTTCCACTACGTGTTCAACCTGAGGGACCTCAGCAGGATCTGGCAGGTAGCGGGTCAGACATTTAGAAAATGGTATTTTTACTTTCCAAACGCGGTGGAAGGAGACTGCAGGGATGAAACTGAAGGAATTGTTGTGTCACAAACGTTGGGGTTTATGTTGATGCTTGCTTCTGTTTTAATTTTTTTTTACCTGAAATTGAGCGGGAACACTTATTTGTATTGCAGACTGTGGCCAACAACAGCTATTGCTTATGAAACGGATGTTTTAACGCCAACCGGGGGTTTTTCCTGACAGAAATATGAAAAGACAGAAAATAGCAAAAGACATCCACAAATAAACAAACGGCAGAGAGAACAATAACAGCAACAACGTCAAGGATAAGAATGGACAACAGAATGACAAAAAAAACAAGTATGAAATCAGGATTAAATAAGTATTAAGTATCAAATTAGTAGTAAATCAAGAAGAAATCAACCACAAGAACATGTCACCTGGAAACGATCAGTATGTCAGGCGTCTCAGCTGATCTCCGTCTCTGGCCTTCTTCTGGCAGGGGATGCTGACCGTGACGTCCGATGTGTGTCACAGCGCCGAGCTCCTCGCCGCTCTCTTCCACCACGAGTGCAGCCGGGTGATCGCCGACCGGTTCACCGACAACGGCGACAGGCAGATGTTCAGCACTATTATCGAGAAAGTGTGTGGTTTTTTTTTGTTTTTCTCAATGTAGAATGGACTTTCCATAATTTCTTATTTTCCAATTTAAAATATATGCTGCCTGATATCCGTCTCAGGTCACAGCGGAGGAGCACGGCAGAGCTCTCACTGAGCACGCTCAGTGGGACTGCTGCTTCGTGGACTTCCTGCGAGACGCTCCGGAGGCCACGGGAGACGAGCCCGAGGACGTGGAGATGGAGGCTCCCAAGGTTCTTAACAATCCAGCGCCCAGATGCATGTAAAGAGCTGTTTCGAAAAAACAAAAATGGACTTGTGGCTAGTTTATGTCACTATGATTGGCAGGTGTACGAGCCAATCCCGTCGCTGGACGTCCTGGCGGAGCGGCTGTCCCTATTTCAGCAGCAGTACAATGAGGCCGTGAGGGGCGGAGCCATGAACCTGGTCTTCTTTAGGGTAACAGTCACCCTCTTTTAAAAACAAAATTAAAAAAACACGACAAAACCTTGATTGAATGTGCCGATTTGATGGAGGCGGGACTTCATCGAGCCATGATCGGCGGTCGTCCCATGACAGTTGAATAAAGTGGGATTTTAACACCAAACTGGGGAAAACAGTAAACAACCCGGTTCTCTAGGTTCCCATTCTTCTCCCAACCGCCATCAGGTTCACCGAAGCCTAAATTGTCCGTCATTGGGAATGACGTGCCGCTGTGATTGGCTCTTGTTGCAAGGGGGGGGGGCAGGACCGAGTGGAAGGATTACATTGTACAGTAGATCCTGAGAGGCCCAAACGTTGAGTGGCGTTTCTTTTCCCCCCCCTCCACGTGGTCCAGGACGCCATGATCCACCTGGTGCGGATCTCCCGGATCCTCCGGACCCCGCGGGGGAACCTGCTGCTGGTGGGCTTCGGCGGATCCGGCAAGCAGAGTTTGACAAAGTTGGCCTCCTTCATTGCGGGACACCAAATCTTCCAGATAACACTGACCAGGTGATATCAGGCAGAGAGTCACACTGTGGTGTGTGTGTGTGTGTGTGTGTGTGTGTGTGTGTGTGTGCGTGCGTGTGTGTGTGTGTGTGGTGTGTGCGCGTGCGTCTGTCTGTTCTTGTGTGCCTAATGTGTTGATTTTATGTGTGTGTGTCCATACCCTGCAGGTCATACAGCAGCAGCAACCTCCTCGAGGACCTGAAGGCTCTCTATCGGATGGCGGGCCAGCAGGGAAGAGGCGTCACCTTCCTCTTCACCGACAACGACATCAAGGATGAAGCCTTCCTCGGTACCGACGGCAGATTTCATGGTTGTCACGACAACCGCAGATCTTCTCCCTACAAAATAAAAGCGCCGGCTCGAGACCGACTGGTCGACGCGCTGATTGTTGGAGATTATTTTCAAAGGATTTCTGAACAATGGAAAGATATTTTATTCCAAATACAAGGTTTTTGTCAGTGAATTCGGGGAAAGAAAATTATCAACGTTTTCTTCTTTGTGTCCATTTTCCGTCAGATCACAATTTCCACCGAAAATAATAATAATCGAGGGTGAAACGTTGTTATTATTATTATAACTCTGAAACTTCAAAGGTTGACCGCGACCTGGATGACCTTCACGGACGTATTTGTTTACAACATACTTTCTGATTCAAGCGCTTTCTTTCTGCTTCCAGCTGGTCCCAGCTTCTCCTCGCCTCATTCTGAAAATCCATCCTTCACTCCATTGTCCTCTTGTCCTCGCAGAATACATGAACAACGTCCTGGCCAGCGGCGAAGTCTCCAACCTGTTTGCCCGGGACGAGCTGGAGGACATCGCTCAGGACCTGATCCCCGTCATGAGGCGCCAGCAGCCCAGACGACCTCCGACCCCAGAGAACCTCTACGAGTTCTTCCTATCTCGTGTGCGGAGCAACCTCCACGTCGTCCTGTGCTTCTCGCCAGTCGGGGAGAAGTTTCGGACTCGAGCTTTGAAGGTGCTGGGAGTTTCGTGATTCCGAATGGAAAAAAACAAAAAACAAAAGCAAAGCTCTGGCTAAACTTCCCGACCTTTGACCCCGCCAGTTCCCGGGCCTGATATCGGGCTGCACGGTGGACTGGTTCCAGCGCTGGCCTCGGGACGCCCTGGTGGCCGTGTCGCATCACTTCCTGTATCAGTACCAGGACCTGCAGTGCTCTGAGGATGTGAAGAAGAGCGTCGTGGTCACCATGGGAACCTTTCAGGTAGGAAAAAAAAAAAAAATCCCTCCAGATGAAAAGGAGCCCTTCACCGGACCGTCTCCTCCCCCTTCAGGATCTGGTGGCGGAGAAATGTGCGGAATACTTCGAGCGTTTCCGCCGCCAGACGTTTGTGACGCCCAAATCCTACCTGTCCTTCATCGATAGCTTCAAGATCATCTACTCCGAGAAGATAGCTCACGTCGGCACGCTGGCCGAGCGCATGAGAACGGGTAGGGCCCGACCGCTCGGCCTGGAAGTCCACGAACTGCATTCCGCGACACGGTAACGCCGGCCCGTCTCTGTCCGCAGGTCTTGGCAAGCTGATGGAGGCGGAGCACTCGGTGACCGGGCTCTCCCAAGAGCTGGTGGTGAAAGAGCGGGAGCTCGCCGTCGCCTCCCAGAGGGCAGACGAGGTCCTGCGGGAGGTCACCGCCAAAGCTCAAGCCGCCGAAAAGGTCCGCTGAGAACTTACCGGACGACCGCGGGTATTTTTTTGGGGGTTAAAGCACCGATGAGTCTCATCTGCACCACCAGGTGAAGCAGCAGGTGCAGAAGGTGAAGGACAAAGCTCAGCTGATCGTCGCCGAGATTGAGGCCGATAAGTCGGCCGCGGAGACCAAGCTGGAGGCGGCCAAGCCGGCGCTGGAGGCTGCAGAGGCGGCGCTGCAGGTCTCACGGTTGGAAACGTCGGATCTAAGATCGTGTCCCACTCGTCACGCTTCCCCTCCTTTCTTCTCCTTCGTCTCCAGACCATTAAACCGGCGGACATCGCCACGGTGAGGAAGCTGCAGAAGCCTCCTCATCTCATCATGAGGATCATGGACGCCGTCTTGCTGCTGTTCCAGAGGAAGGTCAGCTGTTTCGTCACTGACGCCGATGACCAACTAAAAGCTCCGCCTTCCTTTGCTTTTTCGCTTTTCCCACAAAAAACTGTTCTTTTCTTTGTCGCCGGCAGATCGACCCGGTAACGGCGGACCGGGAGCGTCCCTGTCCGCAGCCCTCGTGGGCCGAGGCCATGAAGCTGATGCAGAACTCAGGCTTTCTCAGCATGTTGCTCAACTTCAGCAAGGTGCCAAATCTCGAATTGAGTTTCAATAAATACAGTGGCCACTTCGGATACAAATCACTTTATATATTCATTTTTTTAAGTTACCATACGCGATTCGAGCAAATTTTATCCTTGAAATAAAAAAAAAATTCACGACACAAATCCGAGAGCAGGAAAATCGCAGCAAGCGAGCGCCCACGACTTGAATACACACCATGACACCACCACACCTTCTGAATCAGCGCCGCTCTCACCTTGAAGAACGCCTCGCAGCTTCCAGCATCCCTCAGCCGCTTCGTCCAGTACGCACATCTCATGTCGTATTCCTATCTCCTCTGTGGGATAATTTTATATCTTTGTGCTTATTTTTTCTAATGATCATCATGTGCCCTAAGAAATCAAGTGGTACGGCAAGTGGTGAACCCAGAAAGAAGATGCTTTCTCTAGAAATTAATCACAAACGTGGTTTCCGTGTTTCCTGTTTTTTTAAATGGGAAAAATAAATTTAAGTGGCAAAAATATCAACTCCTGGAACAGATTAAATCTGTATCTTAAGGGACCACTGTAAAGCATATCATCTTTGGATCGGTGCTCCTGAGAGTGAAGCAACGAGCATCAATATACATTCAGATCTTCTCGAAAACACGTTTCAATTTCTTGAGCCGTCTTTTTCTCCACCCGTGTTAGGACTCCATCACCGAGGAGGTGGTGGAGCTGCTGGCCCCCTACCTGGAAATGGACGATTACAACATGGAGTCGGCCAAGAGGATCTGCGGCAACGTGGCGGGACTCTGCTCCTGGACCCAGGCCATGGCCGACTTCTTCGCCATCAACAAGGAGGTTCTGCCGCTGAAGGTATGAACATCTTGGCACGTCACCGTGAGCAAGAAAATAGCCGTCTACACTTTTCAGCTTCGGCCCGCCCAAAATAAACATGGCGGAGTGTCTCTTTGAAGCATGGCTTCTGGAACTCAAGCCATTCATGATGCCTGAAGCGTTTACCGACTAATCTGAACATTTTCAGAACTACTTTGTCGCACAAGTTCTGTGTTTTGTGTGTGTGTGTGTGTGTGTGTGTGTGTTTGTGTGTGTGTGTGTGTGTGTGTGTGTGTGTGTTTGTGTGTGTGTGTGTGTGTGTGTGCGCACAGGCCAACCTGGCCCTGCAGGAGGCCCGCCTGCTGGCCGCTCAGGCAGAGCTGGCTAAAGCTCAGGAGCAGCTGGACGCCAAGCAGCAGGAGCTGGATGCTGTGCAGGTACCGCGGCGACACAAAGCCGGCGAAGCCACTCTTAATGACAAACCCGGAGGCAAACGAAGCATCAGTCTTCTAATGAGGCAACACATCAGGCACAGCAGTCTCTATTTATATATAATATATATATTTATTAATATAAAGTCAGGCGGACGTCGTAAAATGTCTGTAAAGCTGAAAAATAGTTGCAATAACTAGACTGAGCGCTCGCGAGATAAGGGCGATGCAGTTCGACGTACCAGTCTTTCGGTTACTTGTTAAAAAGAGATTAAAATAAAGTCCAACCTCGGCTTACGAATTTAATTTGTTCTTTGACTCCGTTCACGAATCAAATCCATTTTTCCCATTGAAATTAGCCGAAATCCCTTTGATCTGTTCTCCAGATCCCCAGAAAACATACTGTTTTCTTTTGAAACCTTTTGATGGATTTATATGTGGCAAAAATACAGGAAGGAATCCAAGATAACCTTAATTATTAATGTTTCTGGTGATCCTTCTCCTCTTGTCAGCACTTGTACCCAGCATTTCCTTCACTAAATCAGCAAAAGTAAAGCCTTCTGGCATGAGACCCTCGCTAACGCTATCTCTAGCAAGCTTGCTGTCATTAATCCAAACTAACAATCAGTTTTCCACTTCTTCTAAGACTTTTGCTTGTTAACGTAGTTGCCCCTTTAGCCACATAAGCCGTCTTAAGAACATCTTTGTTTTTCAGGATTGTACAGATGGTTGGCTTATCTGTGTCGCAAAGCTTGACGAGATCTGTAACACCAACACCGCTCTCACGTTTAGCTATTGTTTCTGTCTACAGATTGTACCGAAATTCTTAACTTCTTCTTTCCCCCACTATCACTAGCATTTTTAACTTTGTTGGGAGCCATAATGAGGGCTTACTTTCTGAAAAAAAGCACAAAAAGCGGTAAAACAGGATGATATGACAATGAATGATGTAAACAACACGGTGTAGCACGCACGACTGCCGCTACGTCATGACGCCACAATGCGGAAACACCGGTGAGTTTGTCTGTTTTCAAGGTTGTTTGCAGGTCGATTCAAAATTTGATCAAAAGCTCCGTTAGAAGGGCAATTTGTTTGTGATTCGGGGCGTTTGTAAACCGAGGCCGCTGGTTCTTACAGCACCCTAAACGACAGACAGCATTTGTTCAAGATAATCACCATCTACAGCGCAACCAAATTTTGACCAGGTAGGCTTTTAAAAACACGGAAAACCCTGCAGTCCATCATCCCAGCGGCCTCTAGACATTTTTCTCATCATCAGCGACAAAGAAAGCACTACACCGGTGATTGTCGTATGATCGTAATGGCTGTGAATCCCCCTTTAGGCGCTTTATGACGCCGCCATGAAGGAGAAGCGGGACCTGGAGGACGACGCCTCTGCGTGCCGCCTGCGGATGGCCAACGCCAAAGCTCTCATCGATGGTTTGGGAGGAGAAAAGGTGCCCACCTGCCCGTTCCACTGTTTATCCTCTTGTTTCTTTCAGCCCGTACCCACCGGCCCGGGTTGGATCCCTCTCGCCTGGCAGGTGCGCTGGACCGAGAGCAGCGCCGGCTTCCAGAACCAGATCCGACACCTGGTGGGAGACGTGCTGCTGTCCACGGGCTTCCTGTCCTACGCCGGTCCCTTCAACCAAGAGTACCGCGGCGCACTGCTGGAGCTGTGGAGGAAAGAGATGGAGGAGAAGCTCATCCCCTTCAGTCCCGTGAGACCCGGTTTCGAGTTGTTACCGAAACGAGACAGATCGGGGGATTTTGATTTTTGCCGAGTTGTGGACGAATCTGGGATATTAACGTCTCAACGTCCCTGCAAGGCCCTGAACGTGACCGGTCTGCTGGTGGACGCCGCCACCGTGAGCGAGTGGAACCTGCAGGGGCTACCCGGCGACGACCTCTCTGTCCAGAACGGCATTGTGGTGACCAAGGCATCCCGCTACCCGCTTCTGATCGACCCCCAGGGCCAGGGCAAGACCTGGATCTGTAACCGCGAGCGAGATCGGCAGCTGCAGGCGAGCGCGCCACCCTCTGCCGACGGGACATCCCAACGATCCCCGAGTGGAGGGTGACTTTGCCAACCTTGTCGTCTCTCCCAGGTGACGTCCCTGAACCACAAGTATTTCCGGACCCACCTGGAGGACAGTCTGTCCCAGGGGCGCCCCCTACTGCTGGAGGATGTCGGGGAAGAGCTGGATCCAGCCCTGGACCAAATTCTGGACAAAAATTACATCAAGTCTGGTTCGACGTTTAAGGTAGGGCAGCTAAGCCCATGTTGGAGAGAAATAAATCAAATATATCTCCACGCAGGTGCTCACTTGCCTCCCTCAGTCTGTCATCCTCTGGCTAACTTTGGAACCGAACAGATCGGAAAACATCGACGGTCCCTCGACAGCCTGTGGTCTCTTCGACGCGGCCCGGTGAATTTCACCATCATGTCTTGATAAGGAACCCGTAGCCCGTGTCGTGTATTTTGTTTGTTTTCCTGTGCATTTTGGCCCTCTGGGATCAATGATGTCACTTAGGGGGGGGACACGGCACGCTGGAAGGAAATTAAAAACGCTGAGCGAGACATTGATGGATTTCTTGGCACGGTTGACGAGTCACGCCGAAAACATTTACAGAAGAAAAAAGCATGTGTGGGGAGAAAACGCCTTTTATCGATTGTTTTAAATTTGAAATAATAAAAAGAATTTTCCAACGCAATTGTCCAAAGAAACTTGACAGAAAATAACAGTATCCATTACCACATTACGGATTTTTTACTTTTCTGTCAATTTTTATCACAGATTTTCACTATACCACATGGTTTTGCATGTATTTTTATATATTTATTATGTCAATCATTCGTGAAAGTGTTTGATTTATTTCAACCCATACTATGACAGCCAAACATTTCGCACCTTCCAAGGTTTCTGGCGCCAAACCTTAACGGCAAAGGAAGAAGCAAAACAACCCACCATATATCCCATCAACTCCCGAAGGCAGCAAGACTGAGGCCAAACAAATTAGGAAAGCCCTAAGATCCTGTGGCTTCCCTTCTTCGGCCTTTGGCAGATCAGAAACCAGCAGACGCTGGAACACAGAACAGGAGGAAGACAATAACAAAGTGAAGAACATCGTCATACCCTACAAACACCGTATAGCGGTACATTTCAAACCCTGCAACACAAAGAGACAAAGACTGGTGCAAAACACCCAGCATAAGATTAAGAATGGGGTGTTTGCTGTCACTTGCACTAAGGATTGTGACAATGTCTAAATTGGGGAGACCAAACAACCTCTACACAAATGGATGGCCCAACACAGGCGAGCCAACACTTCACAGCAGGACTCCGCACACGTGAAGGATAAGGGCCATTCCTTTGAGGACAGCAATTCTGGACGGAGAAGAGAGATGGTTCAAGAGAGGAGTCAAAGAAGTCGTCTCTGTCAAAACGGAAAAACTGTCTGTGAACAGAGGAGGGGGACCAAAGCACAACCTTTCCCCCACATACAACCCCGTGCTGGTATCAACACCAAGATGGATAAGCAAACACGGACCAGGCCCATCTGCACCCTCCAAAGATCCACCAGCAGAAGCAGCCCCCGCTAACTTCCACTCAGCCTCAGTCCACGTGATCCAACAGGTTTCAGCGCTTCGTTTCACATTCTGAGAAGTTTGGCTTTACCTTTTCATCGTCTAATTCAGGTAAATCCCCGAAAGTTGCTCCTTTGTCCCCACCTAACAACGCCTCCATTAGCATAACGACCCACTTCAGCCTACTTTCTGCCGATCAACTCTTCCTTTTGCGTAACAAGCCAGCGTAACCCAAACCAACCACAACCCTGGCAGTTATATTTGGAAGCTCTCAGATGAAGCGTGAACCGCCTTCAAGTGAAGAAATTCAAGTCCAGGTGCCACAACAAGAAGATCTTGACAAGAATTCACAGAAGAAGAAGCACAACCTAGCAACATGTTGAAGCACGGGAGAAGCTTCACCACCGTTACAGCTTCAATGAATCTTTGGGTGCAAATAGAAGGACGAAAAGAAAATCAGCACAACAGCAGCAGTGTATTTTAAAAAAAAAAACAAAAAGGGTGATATGGTCCCGCACTGAGGCCGTTGTAAGGACGCAGGAAAGGTTAACAAGAGTGTGGAGAAGGTCGTAAAGCTTTAAAATATATACAAATAAATTATATGGTTGCCTCTTTTTGACCTTGGTTCTGGTATATTTCTTAAATTCCTGTATATCACTAATATGATAGTGTGATTCCTCTCGCAGGTGAAGGTGGGGGACAAGGAGGTGGACGTGATGAAGGGTTTCACGCTCTACATCACCACCAAGCTGGCCAACCCGGCGTACAGCCCCGAGGTCAGCGCCCGGACGGCGGTGGTGGACTTCACCGTCACACGGCGGGGTCTTGAGGACCAGCTGCTGGGCCGCGTCATCCTGCTGGAGAAACAGGTGAGACGGACGCTAATGGGTTAGCGCGGCAGTTCGGTAAGTCGTCGATAGTGGGGGTCGTGACGGTGTCGCATCGATGACTCAGGAGCTGGAGGCGGAGCGTGTCAACCTCATGGAGGAGGTGATGTCCAACAAAAGGAACATGCAGGAGCTGGAAGACAATCTCCTGTTCAGGCTTACTAGCACACAGGGCTCGCTGGTGGAGGACCAGTCACTGATCGACGTCCTGAGGGTCACTAAGACCACAGCTCAGGAGGTACATCTTGCCGCCTCCTCACTCGTTCCCCATCTGGTCCTTTAGGAACTAAACTTTCATCACTTTCAGTTTTTAGGCAGGTACTTGTTCACGTTGTGCACCAAAGGTGAATGCTTGCTACCCTCCAGGTGAGCCAGAAGCTCTCGGTCGCCGCGGAGACGGAATTGAAGATCAATCAAGCCAGGGAGGAGTACCGTCCCGTCGCCACCAGGGGAAGCATTCTGTACTTCCTGATAGTGGAGATGTCACTGGTCAATGTCATGTACCAGACGTCCCTGCGCCAGTTCTTGGGGCTCTTCGACTCGTCCCTGCGGCGCTCGGCCAAATCGCAGCTGACATCCAAACGCATCTGTAACATCGTCAGCTTCCTCACCTACCAGGTGAGAAAGCGCCGTCCGCATCGACAGTTGCTTTCGGACACAAATGTTCAAAGCGCAGAGTTCTAGGAGGTCTCTGTCCAGCTTGAAATTTGTTCTCCGAACTTCCCCTCCTCCAGGAGGAACCGTTTCATTTTGGATTCCCAGAGAAAGAAAGGGAGCGCGGTCGGGACGCCTGCCTGCGACATGCATCTTTTAGCAACCTGTGCATCACAGGACTTTGATAAGACTTGGAAAATCCTCATGGAAAACTATCATCTCACACCTGCTCACATTTAAGAAGAAGTTTTTAGAGTTTCTAGTCGGAGTCCAAGGTTTTACAAAGACTGTGAATATCTCAGGGTCACTTTTTACAAGAATACAGTTATATCCTTAAAGTAATTTTGGGATGTTTTTCCAGGTATTAGCAGAGCCTCTACTATTTCAGTCCATCGCTCTCCTTATTCACTCGGTGGTGATATGTCGGAGAGGTGACATCGCCCAAGCTGGGCTGTTTTGCCAACAGCTCCACCATCCGCTCCTCTTTCTGGATGACAATCATTGATCAGGATGTCCTTCGCCATTCCCGTACATCCATACTGCCAACAAGTACAGTCTAGGCCGCCAATATGGCTGTGGCGATTGTTCATTGCTTTATGTCTCTGTAAAGACTGAAAGACTTGTGCTAGAAGACGTTTTATATTGTCGTAAGCCCAAGACTCAGAAAAGACTCATCAGATTACCACCTTATACTTAATGATCCAGATGTCGCTGCAACTTCAGCAAGGCTCTTAAAATCTCCTCCTGACTTTCAGTTTTTAGTCCGCGGCCATTAAAATCTTTCAGTAAATACCCAACATTAAACACCATGCTCAAAAATGAACCACCTCGAAGAAGAGAACAAGGACACGGTCAACATGGAGAGCGAAGACACCATGGCATTCATGTTCAGCGCCGCAGGAATAATAGCCATGGACAACCAGATGGGTTTAAAATGTTTTTTATTTTCTCCTGGCACTGCTTCACCATGTGAAAAACCCTGCTGTTAGTCAATGCTGTGCTAATTTCGGCCAAAATGTCAAAACCCCAGTACAGTGCCAGAGGAGCTGGGACTTCTTTGCCTGTCCATATCTCATTGGTTTTGTCCGTTATTGTCGCAAGACAACAGCTGACCGGTGACAACAGTAGCTCCTAAAATTGACGCTCAGCAGTCCTCAATAAGTATGATAATCTATGGCCTATGGGTTCTAGCAATCACCAAGCACCCATGAGTCCCGATGGGGCTGTAAAAAGACCCTGCTCCGAGTAGGAGCTAAAATGATGATAAGAACGTATTCATGGGGCCGTTTTCCTACACTGTTGGAATAAATCTAAAAAAAGGGTCTAGTTCCTGAAAAGGTGCAAGGAAAAGCAAAATATTCTTACGGTGCAAAAGAGGCTAATGCAAATTATAAAAGATATTGTGGTCAGGCAACAACATTTCTAAAGCATCAGTGCAACCGGATGTATTTCTGTGCCGGGAATTCTCCAAGGTCTCTTGTTTGTTGTCACCTTTGGTTTTCTCTCGTTCTTTATCCGCTCTTTTGTTTACTTGTTATCGCAGTCGAAGTTAGCTTTATTTCTCCACATGTACGAGACATACAGAGGAACCGAGAGGACGTTTCCCCACTTTCCCACAGAGGCATAAATGAACGAATAATAGCAATAGAGTGCACTACATTGACTGTCAAGTGCACTATAAACAAACAATAAACATTGCACTATAAAGTGTAAAGTGCACACGGATACGATCTACTGGCACTGAGGTGAAAGGATGACAGAGATTAAACAGTATAAAATCCTGAAATGTATAGATATATGTCATTTGAATTTGAATGTGCATGCGGTTATCATTACAGTTTAGTGCAAGAGCCAGTCAGTAAGTAATACCATACAATTGCAGGTGAAAAAATGAAGTGGATTTAAAGGGATAAAAAAAAGGCAGTATTTAGTATATGATAGTATAGCAACATAATGGATTTTACCGTAACCGTGCTTATAAAGCAATATTGTTTATAAAATGTTATAAAACGTTTTAATCACTTAATTCTTTCTAACTGGAGCTGAAAAACGTTCATTTTGAATGCGCCTGATTCACGTTGTTATTGAATTGTTATTGTTGTTATTGAAGTTTTTATGCTCAATTTCGAGAGCCTTGACCCTTCGCCCCCGTCCCGCAGTGTTTCTGCTACACAACTCGAGGTCTCTTTGAGGAGCACAAGCTGCTCTTCACCCTTCTGTTGGCCCTGAAGATCGACCTGCAGGGCCGAAACATCTCCCACCAGGAGGTTCTCACTTTCATCAAAGGTCACGATCTTCATCCTCCTTCATTTTTTGCACTTCAGTCGCGCCATTGGGTTTGTCGTGAGTTTTTTCAGTTAATATTCCTTCTCGCAGGCGGTGCATCTCTGGATCTTACCTCCGTTGAACCCAAGCCCCGCCGCTGGATCCTGGACCAGACGTGGCTCAACCTGGTGCAGCTCTCCGGCCTGCCAACCTTCTCCCAGATCCTCAGCCAGGTAGAACCCGTGCCGCCGGACAACGGTGGATGACGAAGGTGAAACATCTGAAGGCGTCCCGTTGGCTATGTGTCCAGGTGGGCCAGAGCGAGCGCGCCTGGAGGGCCTGGTTCGACCACGCGGCCCCGGAGGACGCCCCGCTGCCTCAGGAGTACGAGGGGAAGCTGGACACCTTCCGGAAACTCCTGCTCATTCGGAGCTGGTGCCCCGACAGGACCATCATCCAGGTCCGCCGCCGAAGACGCTGCTAATGCGATCAATTTTCCTGCCGAATTTTCAGTTGGTCCAGAGAAATCCCAGACCAGACAAATCTTTTAAACAGTCTATTAAAATTCAACTCATTAGGAAGTACATCGCCAACAGTCACAGATACAGCACATGTAATTCAAAAAGGAATCGAAATCTAGCATTCAAAATCAAGCAGCAACAGTTAGAATATATTTTTACACACATATATATCTATATATAAAGACATATATATATATGTACAATATCTCGCAATATTACCACTTTTTTTTGCATAACTGCTGTTTTGCGCCGAAAAAACCATCATGCAGCTATTGTACCACATACTGTTGTGGTATTACTTACTGATCTTGGCACTAAACTGTAAAATAACCGTAACTCTATATTCACATTACATGTATTTATACACTTGAGTCTTCATGTCATCGAATCGTCATCTTTTCACCCCGCCAGTAGTTTGTATCTGCGTGCACTTTATAACTTATAGTTTAATATTTCTAGTTAATATTAATTTGCATTCCGTTATTATTATTTTGTTCATTTCATGTCACCGCGGGATTGTGAGAAACGTCTTCTCGATTCCTCTGTATGTCCAGTACATGCGGAGGAATCGACTCTGACTTACAAAGATAATATTAAACAATTAAAAGCCGGCTGGCTGTGTGCAGGCTGGAACCAACAGGGATAAAAAAAAAGACAGCAGAGTTCGGGCATGACATGTGAAAGGGTGCGGTCGTGAGGTTGTGGCAGCACAGATGCACCTCAGGCCGGTCAGAGTTGTGTGCCGTCCAGACTGTTGTTATACAGTCTGATGGCCGCAGGCACAAAAGAGCGTCTAAAGCAGGGATGCCCACACTTTTTCGCCTTGTTAGCTACTTTTCAAATGACCATGTGAAAATGCTCTCCGCTAAAATGCTGAATATATATATTTATACATCTATTGAGTATACCTAACACAATAAATGTTTGTGGATCTTGCATAACTGCATGAACCCTTATGGCACACTACTACAGAGTACTTTTTTGGTAAATACCTTATTCTGATGACTTGAATGGAGTCAGCAGCATAGTTGAAGTTCGCTGTGAGAAAAATAACCGCTGTCCCGACAGCTGGGATTTTAGTTCCTTCACCTTTCTCCTTCTCGGCTCACGTTTCAGAGGGAAGTCGGCGTCGTAGTTTTTATGAACGGTCTGAGAATGCCGCCCCACATTTCCCCTTTTTCAATATAGCGATGGCAGACCGACCGATGAGGCGAACGCACTTTGAAAATGACATAATAAAAAAAATTCCACCTCCCATTCCGTACGGAAGTGATACGTTTTTGTCTTTTTACTCAGTCCAGCTCCCCCACTCATTTTTATACCCATAAATTTAGAAGACATTAATTGGAGGCTAACTCGTTAGCTTGATTTCAGATTGGAAAGACTGACTGTCACTGAAGTGGCAAATTTCATAGTGCGGATGACAGGCTGACCTCTACCTTTTAATGCCATCATCTACACACACTACCTTTGCCATCGACGATCGACATATTGGGCACACCTGGTCTAAAGCGTCCAGACAGGCTAGTCCTGAAAACATGTTAGGATGTAGCATAGGCAATGCTAACATTTGAAAATCAAATTACAATTACAAACCGTTAAGGCTGATAGTGAGACATTATAATGATTAAGAGAATCGACATTTGATGCTAACAATACAATTAGCAGCAGGCTAGTAGTAAGAGACTTGTTAGCGAAGCCATGGTTTCTCCGAAACCACCGATCTGTCGTGCGTTTTCCCCGGACAGGCCCGTCGCTACATCGCCGAGTCATTGGGCCAGCGGTACGGCGAAGGATTGGTCCTGGACCTGGAGGCCATGCTGGCAGAGAGCGACAACAGGACGCCGATGGTCTGTCTTTTGTCAATGGGCTCTGACCCGACGGAGAACATCGAGAGGCTGGCCAAAAGCAAGGTGGGTAGACCAGCAGGGTGGGATGCGATGGGACAGATGGGATTTTAAGATGAAGGAAAAGGGGGAGAGTGATAAAAAAATGACTGGTTTTAGGGACAGAAATGATAAAAACTGAATGGAGACGGAGGAATGAGACGTATTTGAAAGGAACTTTCAGTTCCAACAATAAATACATGATTTTATATTTTCCCCAGTTTGATTCCACGGTGCTAGAAGGTTCAAGATCTGAATCCTGGTGGCCGACTCTGGTCAATTGAGAGGATCAGGTCAATTGAGAGAAAATCCAAACAAAAAAAAAGTTCATTTTAAAGCAGGGGTCCCCCAACCCCCAGTCCCCGGACCGTTACTTGGTACAAATGATAGTTTTTTCATTAGACCTTCCGGATCTTATTTTAAAAAGCGTCCGTTTCCACCTTCGCCTTACTGCCACGCTTCACTCTCAAGCCGTTTCACACATCGGCTACCGCAGGCCAGCCCTTGTGAGCCAGAAACTAAAGTCACCGAAGAGATTTTTCGGGAGGAAACGAGTAAACGAAGAGACCCCGGAAGCGTTGCAAACTGCCAGTAAAAAGAAAGCTGCATTATGGTGACTTGATATTATAGTGCAAAAATGATTGTAATTACCCAAATTGTATTCAAATTAAATACTGTGAACTGTGACAAAAGTTTTAATTGTTTTACCACTGCACGGACACATTTTCATGCATAAAACTGGTCCCTGATTCAAAAAAGGTAAGGGGCCGCCGTTTTTAAAGACTCGAGGCTGAACAGACTCTGGTGAGGTCCTTCATTCTGCCTGCAGGGGGCGCCGTGCCGCCCCATCTCCATGGGCCAGGGCCAGGAAGTCCACGCTCGCCGGCTCCTGGCCGGCAGCATGGCGGACGGCGGCTGGCTTCTCCTCCAGAACTGCCACCTGGGCCTGAACTTCCTAGATGAGCTGCTTGAGACGGTCTCCACGGCAACGCCGGAGAGCGTCCACGGGGGCTTCCGGGTCTGGCTGACGACGGACATCCACCCGAGGTGACGGGGGCGGCGGGGTGACTCTGCGGCCTCATTAGATTCAACCTGAATTTAATGAATGTCAATCTGCGTTTGATCAGATTCCCCATCACCTTCCTCCAGTCCTCCATCAAGTTCACCAACGAGCCGCCCCTCGGTGAGATCGCCGACCCCCTCGGCCCCGCGAACCTCCCCGCCGGATCCTCGCATTTCTCGTTTCTTTTTCAGGGATGAAAGCCGGCCTGAAGAGAACCTTCGGCGCCGTCACTCAGGACCAGCTGGAGATCAGCCACCGGCCTCAGTGGAAGCCCCTCCTCTTCGCCGTGGCCTTCCTGCACACCGCCGTGCAGGTACCCGCCCCCTTTCGCCGTGGCGGCAAAGATAACGATGGGTTTCGGTTCGGAAAAGAAATAACGCTCTTTTCGGTTTTCCCTTCTTCCTCCCCCCCCCGGCCGCCAGGAGCGACGCAAGTTCGGCCCCCTGGGATGGAACATCCCGTACGAGTTCAACCAGGCTGACTTCACGGCCAGCGTTCAGTGCGTGCAGAACCACCTGGACGAGCTGGACTCCAAGAGGGGGGTCGACTGGAGCTGCCTGCGCTACATGCTGGGTCTGACCTGCTGACAGAATCAAATATACGGTTGCTATTTGGACATTCAGAATGTCGAGCCCGTGTTTTATTGTATTCTAATTTATTGAATTCTAATTAAGTAATTCTAGTTAATTAATTTGAATTAACTTTAATGAATTAATGATTTTCTATTTTTTGGATTTTTTTTTTTTATCAAATTTTTATTTTATTTTTTTTATCAGAAAAACTTTAGTTGACCACCCTAAGGGGCCGTTAGAGGCCCATAGCATGGCAGATCTGACATCTGTAAATATATAACAAAAAAATAAAACTGAATAGATTATAAAAAATAAATTAAAATCCAAATAAATTATAAGAAAGATAAAAATAAAGCAGACTTGGTATCTTTAAATAAACTGCACACGTGTGCAAATATTTATTTTCCAAAACTCTCCTATTTTTATTTATATTAACTTTGAGATCTCTAACTCTTGATCACTGTTTCATCACTGGTTTATGTTGATGCTTGTAACCAGGAGATGGTCGGATGTATTTTTTTAGTGATTTAAAGAGAATAATCAAAATCAAGGATTTGGACACTTTTAACTCTCCAATACAACAAAAACAGGAGACGGGTGGACCAAACCCACCCGTAAATATCTGAGGTTCTAGGTTCAGACACGGCAGAATGTAGGATGATGTTCTCCCGCCTGTCTTTGCGTCCAGGAGAGGTCCAGTACGGCGGCCGGGTGACCGACGACCTGGACAAACGTCTCCTGAACACTTTCACCCGCGTCTGGTTCGGGGAGAACACGTTCAGTGAGACATTCTGCTTCTACAGAGGCTACAGCATCCCGAGCGGGGCAGCCGGCGTGCACGAAATCCTACAGCACGTGGAGGCGCTTCCATCGACCGACTCGCCAGAGGTCAGAAAAAGCACCGCGGCCGCTTTCCCTCGATTATATCACGGCGCCTCCAGAACTGGCCTAAGTTTGTCTCCACAGGTGTTTGGACTCCACGCCAACGCGGACATCACCTACCAAACCAACCTGGCCAATCAGACGCTGGCGACCATCATCAGCGTTCAGCCCAAGGACAGAGGGGGCGGGGCCGGCGAGACCCGCGAGGCTAGCGTGCAGAGGCTCGCCGGCGAGATGCTGGAAAAGCTGCCGCCTGACTACATAACACATGAGGTGAGATTTTTTTTGTTTTTGTTGACCAATTTTGGGGAATTTCTTGCTAATTATTTCAACATAAATGTTATTTGTCTTCATGGATGGTGAAAATGAATTATCAAAAAGCAAAGGGGTTAAAAAAAATACACAAAAAAACCCCGAAAAAATTGTCTTGGGTCTGAAGGTCAAAGGTCAGCTACAAAAAATGGGTCCCCTCCAGCCAATGAACATCTTCCTGCGCCAGGAAGTAGAACACATGCAGCGAGTGATAAGCGCCGTTCGGAGCACGCTCACTGACCTCAAGCTGGCCATCGACGGTCGGTCTCACGCACACACACACACTCACACACTCAAGGGTCAGCCATCATGACCGGTCACCCCTGGGGTTTTCCAGGCACCATCATCATGTCGGAGGACCTACGAGACGCCCTGGACTCCATGTTCGACGCCCGCATCCCCCGCCGCTGGCTGCGGCTCAGCTGGCCGTCCGCCACCCTGGGCTTCTGGTTCAGCGAGCTGCTGGAGCGGAACCAGCAGCTGAGCGTCTGGATCTGCACCGGACGACCGCTCAGCTTCTGGCTCACCGGCTTCTTCAACCCGCAGGTGTCATGCCTTCGCCATGAGGTCCAGGAATTTTAAGATATGATCAAGAAATTAACTCAAAAAGGTCTGTTTCCAGGGTTTCCTCACCGCCGTGCGCCAGGAGACGACGCGCTCCAACCTGTCGAGGGGCTGGGCCCTGGATACGGTCACCCTTAGCAACGAGGTCACCAGGATGATGAAGGAGGACGTGGCGGCTCCGCCTCCGGAGGACGTCGGTGGCGTCTACATCTACGGCCTCTTCCTAGATGGCGCGGGGTGGGACCGGCGTGGCGGCAAACTTGCGGAGGCTCCGCCGAAGGTCGGCGCCCATGGAGTTACATTTAAACAAATAACAGGAACGGTCAAAAAGCAGGAAGTAAATATGCCCCCCTCCCCTTGTGTGTGTGTGTGTGTGTGTGTGTGTGTGTGCGTGTGTTAGATCCTCTTCACGCCGCTGCCCGTGGTCCACGTCTTTGCCGTCAGCTCGGCCAACATGACCGAAAGCAAGTCTCAGCCAGGTGGCGGCGGCGTTTGCCTGTATTCCTGTCCGGTCTACAAGAAGCCGCGGAGAACCGACCTCAACTTCATCCTGTGGCTGCGTCTGCGCAGCCAGCAGCCGGCCGAGCACTGGACCCTGAGGGGCACCGCCATCCTCTGCGACTGCAAGTGAACCCACGCCTTCTTGTTTTTTTCACAGGAAATATTATCACACATCGGGGAGAAAATCTGCAAGCAATTACAGAGTTGTTTTATTAGACATATTCGGCGTTGTTTTCTTTATTCTGTAAAATATAAAGGTCAGTAAGGTTTCATTATTTTGTTAAAATGATTGTCATCTTTTTTTTTCCTTCATCGTTAGTCTTGCTGTTATTTTTTTTTTCGCCAATCTCCTCTCAGTCCGCTCACACACCATTGATTACATTTATTTCGGTACTAATTAGATGTTAGCAGCGACGCTTATTAGTACATCATGTTATTATTTGACGAATGTTGTGAGGAATTTATTCATCTGACATTATATATAACATAATGATCCCCCCTGTTTGAGATATAATCAGAGGTGTGTTTGATATATATGTTATTTTTAAATGCAAGCAAATGCGTCCGTATTGAAAGAAGCTCTCACATAATTATCTTCCCTGGGAATGACAGTGAGAAGGGGAAGGTGGGTTTTAATTCTTGTTATTGTAACTAAAAAACATGCACTTCAGCTGAGATTTTCGAATCAGTTTGGTGATTTGTTTTGGGCAAATGAATCAGAAACAAACGCAGGTCAATCGGTTATGATGCACATCCATGTGAAGCGTTAATGTATCGATTCAGTGCTAAAGAAAACAACCTTAAATCTCATCTGGTGAGGTGAAATGGGTTTCTTTATTGCTGTAGAAGAAAGACAAGAGCCGGTTGGGGATTCTTACAGACTCCAGAGGGAATATGCCCCAAATTAAAAAAAAAAAACATCCCAGGTAATCCACCTGGTGAGGGTGGAGATTAGCACCACAGTACTGTGCTAACCCAACGTTTACTCTCAACAAATTAGTGAAGTAAAAGCAGAAAGCAAATAAGAAACAATAAAAAGATAACGGAGACGCTGGGAAAAAAAAAAAAAAAATTGTGTTCACTTAAACCTTCTCACCATGGCTACGCAAACCTAGCTTACTGTCACAAACTACAGCCATGCAGTCACTCGCTAACAGCAACAACTACAACAACGACTATAATACTGTAAAAAATATTCTTGCTGCATGTATTTTAGTTTTAGATATCAACAGTCTGGATCCAGATTGTGGGACAAAAAGGTCTCAAGAGAAAGAGACTCCTTTTGTCAGTCGGTGAGCATGTCGGATGCATTAGCTTGTCCCAATCTGTCAAAAACTACCTTAGCTTGAGTTTATTTAGTTTGCTAGCTTTGCCGTATATTTTTAGCAAGTCTGGCTTTTCCCCAAACTAGCTCTAACACTAACCAGCTCGGCCCTTCTTGTTCGGACGTTCATCCAAAAAAAAAAATAACAACAAACGAAAAAAACTAATTTTATCTAGCTGGGCTATTTCTGTGTTAGCAGCTAATCTGCTCTGTCTTCTCATTTCATCTACATGCCTCTGTAGATGGTTTGAGCCAGAGATGAACACGACCTCTACTTTTCCTCGTCCGATCTCGGTCCAGTCATTTTGTTACCGGCAAAACAATAACAATTTCTCGCGCTTTCTGATCTTGATTTTTGTAGTACTGCTCTTTTGTCGCAGTCCAGTATCTGCAGTATCTCTGATTCAACGTGCCGAATAAAGAATCCGTGTAAAAACCTGCACGTTCTGCAAAATCATGAACCAAAAAGAGCAAATATTAGCTGTCATAAACACCGGTTGTGATAAGTGAAATGACCCCAGTGATTTCCATAATCTCCTTTTTTTTTTTCTTTAATTTTCTTTTTTCCATGACATTCGGTTGAACCCGACCTGTCCTCAGCTCACTTCCTTTTCCACAAGCCACGCAAACCGCCACAGTTCACGCTCCGCCCGCTAGCAGCAACCGCACACGCCGTCCACCCCTCCCCCGCCCCCGCCCGTCCACCCGTCCGTCCATCCGTCCGTCCGCCCACATGGTCGCATAGTTCAAGGAAAACAGCCGCTCCTTACGATAGATGCTTCATGTCGTACATCGGCACCTCCGCCTCCTCCGCCTTGCTCTCCTCGGCGGCGGCGGCGGCGGCCCCCTTGCGGCCCTTGGGGGGCGGGGCCGGCGCGTCACCCTCGCTCCCCCCCTCCGCCCCCTCCTGGCCCTCCGCCACAGTCCTCTCCTTCTTCATGTTGAGCTTGGCCGGTACGCTCTTGGTGATGGTCTCCTTCAGCCGCTCCCCCGACTGCTTCAGACGCTCGCCGGACTGCCGGATCTTCTCCCGCCGCTCGGCGGTCACAATGCGCTCGCCGAACTTGTTGACCTTGGTGCCCAGGTTCTCGCGGGTCTTGCTCATGTTCTCCTTGGAGAACGTGGCCTTGAAGCTCTCGATGCGGGTCAGGCCGGACTTCTTCATGCGGCCGGACGCCGAGGAGTCCGCCTCCTCCACCACCATGTACTCCTCGTCCGACTCCGGCGGGAGTTCGAACTTGTCGGGTTCCACCTCGTGCCTGGCGCTGCCGATCTCGCTCGACTCTGCCGTCTTGTTGCCCGGGGAGACGGCCTTCACCTCCTGGTCACCCTGAGGGTCAACAAGACACGGCGGAGCGGCAATGAAATATAAAACATCTTTTGGAACCTCCAGAAGTTAAGAGTGCGTAATACCCTCAGAAGCAGACAGCGGTTCTGATTTAGACCTTTAACAGCTCAGTTTGACCTTTTATTAAGATCCACAGAGAATTTTCAGCGTCTCCCCCGACTCCTCATGATGTTAAAAGGCTCATTCCTGCTTAAGTTACGTGCGTGAAAGGTACATTCGTGATTTATTTTGCAGTGAATGTTAAGCAATATGTCCACTAGGGGGCGTTGCTGAGTTCAAAGTTCACTTCCAAGTTCTGCGTTCCTTGTCAGATAACAGAATGAGATCCAAAAAGAGGTGGCGCTCTAGACGTCAGCGGTCTGTACAGCCGCTGAATACACGTGGATGGAGAATTGTCTTTTCACCGGTCACCTTTGAGCAACCCCTCCCATGATTTTTGGTGGCCCCGCAGTTGCTGTGTTTGGCTACGCAGTGGCAAGAATCACACAGGAAATGAACGCAGAAGTCTCTGTCCATAGGTGTATTTTATGTGGAGCATAAATGATACCTGAAACGAGTGCCGTTTCCTCATTATAAATTGATAAGGAATAACTGTCTTGATTGGCACTTTGACTATTATTTGTTCAGTTTTGGTGTTGATGGATTTTGCAGCGTTTTGTATTTCTTTGAATACTTTTCCAGCTCTGTGTTTTTTAAACACTCATTAGAATATAGAAGTATTTCATGCTACACACATTGCTGTGAACATATTGTTCATATCCTTATATGGACACATTGAAAAAGAAATGGATGAATGTGTAGTTGAACTGGAAGACTTACTGCTGCAACAGGAAGAACCAAAAACATAAAAAGCAGACAAAAAAAAAAGAGAATTTGACGACACTTGAAGTTTAAATCCGGAGATTTAAAAAAAAGGACTTACTGTCCTATTCTATGGGAGCTGCAGCTTTGCTCCACTAACTCCAGTTCTGCTTGTGTCCCGGTTTGACGAACGATAAAAGAATAAATGCATCTAGGCCATAAATGTAATTTCCAGACTCCGTAAAACCCGCATCTATTTTTCCCTCTTTGATTTGTCGTGACGTTGAAAATCTTGCTCCCGGTCGGCCTTTTCGCCCAGCCGGAGGGCCGCAATCCCGCCTCCAGAAATAAATGGCGGCACCTGTTTCCGCAGCTCAGCCGCACGGGGCTAAACATATCAGCCGCAGCGGGAGCAGCCGAGCTGGATCGCTTTCAGCCGCGGCCACGTCACGCTGCGCCGCGCTCGCTAAGATCGGGTGTCACTGGATATAGAAAGGAGCAAATATGTGGAGGACAAAGCTGAAGAAGGGTTCACTCCTTCCCTCGTTCCTCAGTGGCCCCCCTGATGTAATCGCAGATTTAGACTCACTCTCACAAACATAACTTTTGGCAAATAAACTCCTTTTACTGTAAATTTGAGATGCATGATGACCTCTCAACAAGACTCTCACTGCACCCTGATCAGTTCCAGGGATTATACAGTGTGTGCTAGCATGTGTGTGTGTGTGTGTGTGTGTGTGTGTGTGTGTGTGTGTGTATGGATCGAGGTTCAGTATTGGCATTGCTGATCCAGCATTTGTGTGCGTGTGTGTGTGTGTGTGTGTGTGTGTGTGTGTGTGTGTGTGTGTGTGTGTGTGTGTGTGTGTGTGTGTATGGATCGAGGTTCAGTATTGGCATTGCTGATCCAGCATTTGTGTGCGTGTGTGTGTGTGTGTGTGTGTGTGTGTATAATAATAATAATGCATTTCATTTTAAGCTGTCTTTCTTGACACTCAAGGATACTGTACAGATAAGTACATGTTTATGTTTATATCTGGTGAGTATATAAATAAATATATATATATATATATATATACACATACATGCATACATATGTGTGTGTCTGTGTGTGTGCATGTATATGTGTCTATGTTATGCATGTGTGTATATGTGTATTTTTGTATATATAATGTTTATATATGAACACACAAATATATATACTGTATATATATACATATGTATCGCATACATATACACACACACACACATGTATACATATATAACTATAGGACTGTCTCAGAAAGTTAGAATATTGTGATAAAGTTCTTTATCTTCTGTAATGCAATGACAAAAACAAAAATGTCATACATTCTGGATTCATTACAAATCAACTGAAATATTGCAAGCCTTTTATTATTTTAACGTTGCTGATTATGGCTTACATCTTAAGAAAACTCAAAAATCCTATCTCAAAATATTAGAAGATCATGAAAAAGTCATTTTTGTTTTTATTTATATATATATACCATCTCAATATACACATTAATTTTACATTGTAATACTAGTAAATGTGATATCTGATTAGTTCTGAAAGAAAACAACCTTTTTTTTTACTTTAAATATCCTCCTTGCTGTTTAAACTAAGCTTCCATTCATTCATTCAAAGGTAGGCTTAAGGGTCAAAGGTCATGAGACCATGTGATTCTGTGACATCACATTTCACAGCCTCGATTTCGGGGTGAGGAGGGGGATCTGATTTACCGCTGTGATCCCAGCGATCATCGTGAGAGAATCTAGAGTCAAGAAATGGCGCTGGGGGAGGGGGTGCTATATTAGGGAATGGTGGACGACGAAGAGACTCAGAATAACCCGGTCCGTCAGCGCTCAGCTGGCACAGTCACTTACACTTACAGTAACGCGGCCGACTGTTTTTCTTGCCATCATACGGGTTTGATCGGCGCTCGTTTTTCTGAAATCACGTGACTGCCTTCTTGGAGAAAATGCAAAAAGTCGTTTGGTCCCACATGATAAATGGGCTCCAGGTATGGAGTGGCTCGGGAGTCGCACCGCCGACCCGTCCGATTAAAGGGACCTCTCGTTCCAACAACTGAGCCGCAGCCGCTCTCGATAATATGACAGTTTCTTGGGCGTCCGACTCCCACGCCAGAACAGAAACCCAAGGAATTAGAAAGAACGGCAGGTTCTTCGCTAAAGTCCATTGGCTCTTCCGTCATTCCCTTTGAGTTGGAGGTTCTGTTATGGTCAAAGAAACCCTTTCTTGTATTTATGCTGCTATTTTATGTCTGATTTTTATCCGTCTTCAATTTAGAAGACGCTTAATCGAGTCTCTTTTTGGTTTTTCTAATGACGGTTCTCTGCTTAGAGGTTTTATTCAGGAAATCCACCATTTTGTACGTGGCGTCTCTTCTTGCCAAAAGGTGAAACAGAAACGGAAACAAATGCCGAAGATGTCGGAGAACCTCAAAGGGGATCTTTTTTCGCGGGAAAAAAGTCAATGATAGTGTTTTTCGTAGATGGGTTTCTCTCAAGGTTCTCCATCTTCCTCAAACAGTCAGTGGGTTCACCTAAACCTTTCCGTTGGTATAAAACAGAGGGTGAATGGTTGGACGTCCCTGTGATTGACAGGCGAGTGGCTCCAGCCATGTCACAATGTGGAGGATTGAATGAACGAATGAGCGAATGAGTGAATAGTCGGCCAGAAAGAAAGAGACGTTTGTCACAAGTGCAACCGATGGGATGCGGCTGCCAGCCTGCGGGACTGTCTGACGTAGATGCAGGTGGAAACAAGCATCGAGAGCTCCTGAAGGAGCCGTCGTTCTCCTTCAGAGGAGACGGCGTACCCGCCGAAAAACACGTGACGGAGACACACGACCGCGCCACGATTTCTCAGACTAATGGAATCATTCATAAACCAGTCGGGTGAAAACGTCCCGGCGTCCCCATCTGAGGCGTAACCTCAGCTTTCTGACATCCATCCAGAGCTAAAATATCCAGGTCACTGTTGCCTGGCAGCTGCAGACCCTGGAGGCCACAGGCGTAAAATGAAGCCTGGGCGGTGTGTGTGTGTGTGTGTGTGCGCGCGTGTGTGTGTGTGTGTGTGTGTCTCTTCAACCTCTCGAAACACACTGAAGCACCCATACGGCAAATAATTTGTCTTCAAAGATCCAAGGCCGGCGTTGTTTATCCGACATTTGAATACATCATTTCTACAATTTGCACAGTTGATTTTGATGTTATTTAAATGATTTGTGTTTTGACATTCGCTGATCTTCTGGCTCTTCCATGTTTTTTGGGAGGTTTTTCAGCTCATTTCTCGGTGGATTGGGTTTATTTCAAGGTTAATTCTGACACTTTTGCCGTCTTGGCTTTCAGGCAATGCACTTGTGTAGTTTTTTCCCCTTGATTTTGGAGAAAAATGTCTCTGTGAGAAGGAATAAGAAGTTCTCCTTTTACGCCATGAGCATTTCTAAGTTCTTCCAATTAAACAGTTGGAATCGACGCCGGTTTCTCGTGGGCTGATTTTCAAAAGACGCTTCAAGGTCATATCCAGGACCCAGAGGGCTTCGTTCCACCGCAGATGAAGGAGGCTGGAAATAAGAATCATCCTCCAGGATTTGAACGCAACGTCGGGTTTTTGTCTTTGCTGATTGTCTCCTCAAAAAATCTTTTTAGAAATACTTTTCTTATTTATCACCAGATTGTATTCATACACTTGTCAATGATTTGCATTTAATTCATAAGATGGGAGAAGAACGTAGAAACCAACCGTTGCATTTCCAAGTGATATTGGATTGCTTTTTAGATTTAAGAGATGGAGCAAGATGGTAGGGGACCTCAATCTTGGAGGCCCTTGAAAGACCCATGGAAGGCCTTGCAAAGCCCCAGTAGGCCCTCTGAACCCTCTTGGAGTTCCCTTTTTTTCTGATTCTGGAACTCTGGGACATCCGTGGAGATCCCCTGTAGACCCTCAGAACCCACTGCGAGGTCCCTGGAGAACCTCCAGAGGCCCTTTGGAACTACCTCGAGGTCCCTAGAGAACCCCTGGAGATCTTTAGGAAGCCTCTGGAGGCTCTTCAAAACCCCCAGGAGGTCTCTGGAAGCCCCTGGATGCTAGGTGACATTGTTTAACCCACGCTGGTTACTAGTTAGGGTAGATCACGGGTTCCCAAAGGGCGGCGACAAGGTTCTGTCTTTGCTGCCTTACCTGGTAGATGACCACCCTGAACTTGTTCTTTGCAAGGAGGTCCCCCTGCGTGGCCTCCACCTTCTTCACCCGCAGATTCTGGTTCTCCACCCGCACCCGGACGTCCTTGATGTGGCGGCTGACCTTGCGGGTTTTCTCCAGCAGCCGGTCGACGGTGCCGCTGGTGCTGCTGTGGTCGCCGGTCAGCTTGACGATGTCGGTCTGGATGGTCTTCACCGTGTTCTCCAGCTCCAGCTGACGCTCCTCCATGCGCTGCTGCGTGGCCTGGACGCCCTCCATCAGGCCCGCCACGCGCTCCAGCAGCGCCATGATGCCGCCCGCGTCATCACCGCCGCCGCCGGCCGTCAAACCCGGTTTGTCTGTCATGTTTTCTTGATTTTTTTTTTTTTAAATATCTTTCTTCCTGCTGTTGTTGCCTGACCTTCCGGAACCCGGCGACCCGGACGACTGGCGGCCTTTTAGACGGGGAGGGGCGAAGACACCGATGAGGGCCGGAGCATCGGGGATCGGGAACCCGGACGACCAGAGGTCTTCCACTTGAGCCCCGACGCCAAACCGTCCAGGACGGAATGAGAGCCCCCCCCCGCCGCCCCTGCCGAGGAGGAGCAGCGCCAGGAGGAGGGCGGAGCCAGGGGAGGGTAGCTGAGGCTAAAAACAGAGAGGAGGTCACAGCCGGGGGGGTCTAATGTTCCGGACCATGGTGACGACTCAGTGAGCTTTGGACCCCCATTAGAACCCCATATATACATATATATACATATATATATTTGCCACAGATTCATTTATGAAGCTGAGTTGGATCTAAAGCCATCAGATCAGAAGTTATCCCGATCGCAGAGCTGGACTTCCGGGTCGGAGATCCGTGTCGGGGCCCGGGTCCAAACAGCGGGGCTGCGGACTCGTCAGGTCCAGGATCTCAGGGTTCCTCTTTAAGGGTGTGGTAATTTGAAACAATGAACATTTTAGAGACAGTGGCCCAAAAAATATCTTAATTTCTCATAAAATGTGAAAATGACAAATTCAAATTCATTCTGCTTTTAAACAAAAAAATCTAATTTAGTAAAAGTACACATCTGAAGATCTGCCCCCTCCCACATCCGCAGGGGCGCCAGCATTTTAATCACCCCTAATTCAGCGCGAGTGAACGTCTGCAAGTTCAGCTCGATCTTTAAATCCCGGGTTCTGAAATAGAGATGAATGCGGGGTGGGAGTGGGGGGCGGGGGGGTGATCGGGGGGGTCAGATAAAGACGTGACACGGATACCTCTGTGTTCTCTGCTGCTAAAAATACGGTCCGAGTAAAGTGACTCCCCGGCCCTCTTTGGGACGCCAGCATGTTAACGGGATGGAAACCCCCCACTGCCTCCGCCACCCATTTTTTTCCTCATCCATCTCCTCAGCTGTCACCTGTTTGAGCGGAAAAAAAAAAAAAAAAACACACTTTCCCACCACAATCAGTCATATTTCACACAAATCCTGCTAGCTATTAGCATTAGCATTGTAGTTAGCGCGGGTTCCCGTCCCATGAAGCTCCGCGGGTTCCTCAATGCAGAGCGTGACCAAGAGGGAGCTGGTCTCTCTGCGCTCAACATGCAACGCATCAACATTCCTCGGCCGTGCGTCGGAGTTAGCGTCATGCTAATTTTCGCGCAGGTCTCCCTGCAAGGTACTTTAAGCCCCGCCTCCTGGGGACCATGTTTAACATCAGGGGCCAGGCGATGAAGAAATTGAAATCTGCAGAAAGCATTCAACCTTCAATAAGCTCTTTATCTCTTTCAGTAATCAATTTTTGCATTCAGGGATTTATTTATTGAAATTGCATGTTTTCTCCTGCCTTGGTTCTCTCCATATTCCCCCCCCCCCCCCCCCCCCCCCACTGTCAAAAACAGTCAGCAGGTTTATTGAAACCTCTTAAACTGTCCGTAGGTGTGATCGAGAGAATGGATGGTTGGGATTCTGCGGTCTGTGATTGACAGGTGACAAAATTAAGCCCCGCCTCTCGGCCCCAGTGCCAGTCGGGATTGGCTCCCACCCGTCGACGACCCCACGAGCAGGATATGTGATACTGATATGAATGAAAGTTTGAGATGAGATGGACATTTGGGAGGGGGTGCGCCCATCGTCCTTGGAATCGAACACTCCTGGTTCGATTCCCGGCTCCTCCAAGTGTGTCGAAGTGTTGTTGAGCATGAAGCCCCAACCGCTTCCTGGGGGGGAATTTCCCCCTTAAAGTTTAAATTCACGTAAATGCGCGCTTTGTCTCAAGCAGGAAGTGGCGTCTCCGAGTTTTCGGGTTCTCGGGTGCACCCGGTGGCCTCTGCACCCGGAGAACCCCGGCAGGAGGTGGGAAGGCGACGACGGAGGAGCGAAGGTGTCGAGGATGTGAGGAGGAGGAGGATGAGGCCGATGATGAGAGAAGGGGACTCCCCGACATCTAAAAACCCCTCCACCAGCTGCCGCGTGGAATTATACCACAGTCACATCTATATTTACACCGGTGAAGGAGACAGAAGCTACGGCGGCCGCAGGGAGCGCTTGGTTTCTGCACCTCTGCGTCACTCCGGTGAGTTGATTTAAGTTCTGGGAATTCTTTTTTGCAATACAAATCAGGGGCAGATTAGCCGTCTGCCCTTGAGATGCCTTGGCCAAGACAAAAATAATCTAAAGATGGCTCCAGCTGGCTCTTCCTTTTAGTCGAAAGAAATGCGACACAGAAAGAACAGTATGATTTGATTTGACACATTCTGCTGGTTTTAAGCTAAATTAAATCTAGTTGACTGATTTCTGGTTCCACCTCAATGTTAAACTCCTCGCCGGGTCCAAGGCCCCTATTTTAGCAAATTTGTGCTTCGTTTTTCAGCAAAATTTTTCCACTACCGTCTTCCAAACAACACCAATCGGGGTGTTTTGGATAATGTGGTCTATTTTTCCAGGAGAGAGAACTGAGATCGCTCCAAATTCTTGCCAATGTGCTGCCACCTGTTGGCTTCGGGTGCAACACGTCGACCGGCCCGTCGAGTCACAACAACACAGCGTGGGTTTCAAACTAGCTGAGAATTACAAAAAAGAAATCGTTATAACACTCTGGGCGATTTCAAACTGGGTAAATTACCCCGAATTAGCTTGTTCAATTGTGACAGGGGGTCTCTCTCTATGGAGTTTCCAATATTCCCCACTGCGTTGGTGTCCTCCCACCATCCAAAAACATGCAGTAGCTTCATTGAAGACCCTAAATTGCACAAATGTGTAAATGGTTGTGATCGAAAAAAGAGCCGTCCAGCATGAACCCGCCTCTCATCCCAATGAAATCGACTACCACTGCGATCCTGAGTGCAGGATACGCGGTACAGAGAACGAATGAATGGATATGAGGTTATCTGTCAATTGACTAAATCCTCAAAAAAAGGGAAAATAAGATAGGAAAAAAAAACTAAAATTTAGCCCGAAATATAGATTTTCAACAACGTTGAAAAAAAAAAAAAACGTAATTGACTGGTCAGAAAAAAAGGGGGGGGGACAAAAAAATTACCTAATTATGTAGTTGCCCCCCCCCCTCCCCAAAAAAAAAAAAACCCATAGAAATGAATGTATGCATGTATGTCGTTTTGAGATGGTTATTTGGCAGAGTGATGACTTCTGAATAACAACTACTGGTACTTTGGATTTTCGGTTATTGAATTGCAATATTTTTAAGTTGCTTGGATTAAAGTGTCTGCTAAATGACTGTAATGTAATGTAATGAAATGTAATATAGTTGATTTAGCCGAGGCTGCAAACAAACCATAAGAGAAATTAATTTCTGTTAAATGAGTATCAAACACCATCAGGGGGAAAACTAAAAGAAGAGGTGAAAAGGTCAGCCAGCAATGACAACAAGGCGTTTTTTTTTTGTTTTTTTTTTTGGAGAAGACGATCATTTAATTCTACTTGGGCTACAGCACAGTCTAAACAACCACGTCACTGGTTCATGCAGGATACGACGTCTACGCTAGGATCCGGTCCCCGCCGCGCTACGGTAGCATCAGCAGCGCTCCGGGGGAACCTCAGCTTATTGAAATTTCTACCACAATTAAAGGACCGACATGTACACTTAGTACCAACGCTACAAATTATATATATATAAAAAAAAAGAAACAAACAAACAAATAAGAAGCTCGACCAACAGAAAAAGCAAAAACATTTAAATTAGCATTAGCGTTCCAAAAACATCCCCTCCCCCATTGGAAAAACAAAAACAACAATCCATTTCCGGAATGGTGTCATCTGAAAATCAAGCAATAAAATAATTATAATAACAACCTGTACATTTCAGCTTGTACCTTATTATTTTAAACAGTAGAAAAACAGCATTTTGGTTTTCAGGTGCGTCATAAAAATAAAAAAAAATACAAGAAAGTCAAACACAAAGACAGTTGGACCCTGTGAGACGCAGAATAACAACAAAACACAAACAAAATATCCTTCAGCGGAAATACAGCAGGAGGCGCCGGCGGTCCCTGACGATCCTAGAATCTTGGTGCAGCGCCCCCTACGGTATCAAGGCGTTGTAGAGTTTGGTCCAAAATAGAAGTAATAAACAAGCAATTGCAGATAAGTTAGCTTACCGGTGTTAGCATGTCGAGCGCGCCGGCGTGAAGGTGCGTTTTGAAACGAAAAAGGGACGTAAACATCAGCATTCAAAAGGCAAAACGACGGACGTAACTGGCCAAACCAGAGTTAGCTTGCTGACGTTAACTCAGGATGCTAACATCACATGATTAAGTTAATATCCTGTGATAAAAATGGCAGGTGTTCTTTTGTTTTTACATCAGTTGCTGGCTTGTTTTGAACACACCCACTAGATAGCGGCGGCAGTTGCCTGACACGCGTGTGAAATGTTTGCGCTTGATTGAAATGTGACACGTTGAAATGTATTTAGCATTAGCAAAGAGGTTAGCTTAACTCCAAACCTCGAGTTTCTATGAAGAATTCTATAATTATATAATGTTATATAACTATAATATTCTATAAAATACTGGACAAAGGTATGTAGGTTTTATTGTATAAGTTTATGTTCATGTTAGGCATCTATAAATGTGGGGTTTTATTATCAACTCATTTTTCTCAGGTTTTCTCAACTAGTGCGCCGGCTATCGAGGATTCCCGAGATAATTCATCTTAGAGGAACAGTCTTATTATTTTACTTCCTAAAACATTTTTTTCCTAACTACAGATCAATTCGATAATAATTCAGAAAACAGGACTTGGGGGACTTCTGTTGAATAAAACCATCTAGGCGGTAAACGGCTGCGTGATTGGCTAGCAGATATTTTGGACGCGCGAACAATGTGAATCCAACATAAAACAAAACAAAGCGTTTGCGTCCAACAGGGTGTAAACAAACTGAGCGAGAGAACGATCCAAGTGTTTCCAGGCGAAGGGTCCGGAGTGACTGTACAATCAGATAAATAACATTTCTGAGGATCCACAGTGATTCAGAGTCTGACGGTGACAGCAGCTCCGCTCCGTGTGATGGAGATAAAAGTAAAAATCTGCAGACGACGACGACGACGACGACGGGAGTGGGGGAGGGGACACAAAACCGTCCAAAAAAAAAAAAAAAAAAATAAAATTTTCAAACGCAGAGGAAAAATCTCAAAAATAAGGCCCCTTAAGAAATGTAAAAATATATTTGAAAAGAAAAAAAAAAAAAAAGGGGAGGGTTAAATAAGAAAAAGAGGCACCAAAAAGTCGAGATATCAAAAATGCAGTCAGTCTGTGTGGTACGAAAAACTCGGGATCCGTTAAAAAGGTGAGGGGCGGAGAGGGCGGCGGGGGACGGGGCTACATCATCCGGGACGACGTCCCCGATGGGAAGTGGCCCAGGTGCTGCTTCTGCCGCCGCCCGCGCTTCGTCTTGTTGCAGCGCCTGCGGGAGATCGGCGTGAAATCAATAGCAGTTTATCAGCATGCGTGCCACAGACGCCACGGGGAAAAAGGACGTGTTCTTGTTATATATTCAACGTTCTACATAACCTTCTTATTTTGCTCCGGTCTGCTCCCTCCCACAGCCAATCACACGCCTTCATCTAATCCTCTCCTCTGCATCCTTTTCTCCCACGCCGACTAACTTCACATCCTCCTTCAGTCCATCCGTTCTCCTCCTGGCAGCTCCAACCTTCTACTCAGATCTTCCCTCTCAAGCCATCTCAGTCTGACGTTTCCGTCCTCCTCACTCCCAAAGACAACCTCGTCTTCATTTCTTCTAGTTCTGCCTTCTGTCTTTTCCTCAAGTGTTTCTAAACCGGCCGACGCGGCTGCTGTGCGCGCTAACATGCTAACACGCTAACATGCTTCCCGAATAAACGTATAAGCCGCTGGTTCCGAATGTCAAACTGCTATAAAAACGTTAAAATGCGTTTGTTTTGTTTTATTCCAGCTGTTCAGACTATTCAGCTCATCGTCGCTCGTACGGCGGGACGCGCGCACCTGGTGAAGCACATGACCACGGCGACGATGACGGCGATCTGCACGGCTCCTATGATGGCGGCGATGAGGACGTAATGCAGCTTCTGTCCGCTGGGCACCACGTACAGAATGTTGAAGTCCAGCAGCTGGTCACAGTGATCGCCGCCGTACGCTGCCTCGCACCTGCAGGTCAGGCGTTCATCACATCACACATTGCATTGCGGGGGATTTTCTTAACTGTGTGGAATGTTAGCATCCGTGGCTTCTTTTAGCACCATGCAGACATTTTAATTCCAGGTTAATTTATAAATATTTTTCTCTCGGGTGCAAAAATATTTCACGATTTTTGTCTCGCATTTCATCTTTTATTGACGACGGGTCCCTGCACTGTTAATAACACGAGAAAATATCAGGCCAGGGACGCCCAGAAACAAACATCGTCACAGTTCATACTTTAAACCCCCCCGGGTATTTTGCCGATTGATTAATTTTCCACAGACGCGCTTCTTTCACCCCCTTCCCCGCGGATGATCAGCCATAACATTACCAAATAAATCGCTTTAGACGCGGCTGTTTATTTTGGCGCCGGGCACCGTCGATCATGCCACGGTGATACACTCAAAGGATTCACTATTTCACCAATGACTGTAGATAAATGAGCTAACGTGCTAATAAAAAGGCTGAAAGTGCGCCACCCGCTGGTTTGGCCTTGCGCCTACAGGTGTCCCACTTAACCTTTACCTTTTTTTTTTTTTGTTGTTGCTTTAAGGCTGTTTTAAAACAAAACTGAAGTTATTCAAACGCTAAGTTAGCATCAACCAAGACGCCATGATAAAGAACAGCTGCAGGTTAGCGTTAAGCGGGGAGCAAGCTTCGCTAGCTACCGAATGCTAGCTACCTTCCCGGGTCAGGTCTTACCTGCAGGTCGCCAGGTTGTTTTTCATCTCGCATTGGCCGTGCTCGCAGAAGTCTTTGGGGCAGGAAGCGGCGCCGTCCAAAAAGCCCTCCCCTTCGCCAGGTTTTGAGACAGCTGAGGGCGAGAATAAATAAAAACCAAATCAAGCTCCGCTTTGTCGGTTGTGACCGGAGGAGGGAGAAGCTTGAACGACGGGTAGCGGCCGGCGCGTCTTACTCACCGTAAACGTCGGGTTTCATCTTTACGCCGTCGTCCTTCCTGCTTTTGTCTGGAAAACCGCAGAGGAAGAAGACGTTTAAATTTGTGTGTTTGTACCAGTTTTTTACGACATTGTCTTATTCTTCACTCGCCTTTTTCCAAAAACCTTAAACCTTAAATGTTGAGCCCTGCTGCTCAGTTGTGCTGCCAGGTCGGGAAAAACCCAGGGGGATTACAAAGTGTTTCCAAGGGATTCATCATGACAGCTGAATTCAAAGCTAGTAGAAAATTTGTTTTTTTTACAGGGGAAAGTGTTACGGCGGCGCAGTGGTTAGCGATTCCACAGGAAGGCTGTTCGATTCCAGGAGGGACGTCGTTCTGTGTCGAGTATCTAAAGTCTCTCTCGGCCAGTGACAGCTGGGATTCAGCCAACATTGATTATAGATGAATGAATGAATGAAGGAATGAACGAGTGACAAGTCAACAGTCCAGAGGAACGGAGAGTTTGGAAAAAAGGTTTGAGCAGGTTGGAACCGGTGGAGAAAAGTGCATGTGTCAAACACGAGGCCCCGAATGTGGCCGTCTTAAAAGGTCTGATTGTCTTAAAATAAACAAGTCGAACACGTACATTGACCATTGAACTACATTCCCCACAATTCACGCCGATCGTGTTACACGCAAAATGACGGCATCACGCCGTTAGATTTCGGCGTGTCCACGTCAATGCCATTTTCAACAAGTGGAACTGAGAAATACAAATGATCCCTCGATGTCCAGGAAGAGGAAAGTTGATGCGGAAGAAAGGCTGTTTCAACAAAGATGGGAAGAAAAACCGGTATGACTTTTGTGTTCTAAGGCAGCGTCCTTTGTCAACAAGTACAATCTACGTCATGATGTCATTTTGACATCAAACATGGAGCTAAGTATGCCAAAGTTAGCCTTCCAGGAAAGAAATTTGTCTGAGAATTAAAAAAACAGACTACGTCGGCAGCAGAATGTGTTCACGAAAGCCGCATCCAAAACACTGCGGCGGCGAAAGCTAGCTTTTGTAACACAGCGATGAGTAATCATGTTTTTTTTTTTTACATCTCTGCAAATGCATATGTTACATTTTAGATTTGAACGAGTAATAATTTCAGTTATTTAACATTAAGGAGTAATTATATTTATTTGACATTACATTTGGTGACATGTAGCTACATTTATACTGTTACCGTTACATGCGGCAACCATTATGATGCTGTGGCCCTCGGGGAAAATAAGTTGGACACAGAGATGAAGATGTTCAGAGATGAAGATGTTGAGGTTCTCTTTGGGAGTGACCAGGATGGATAGGATCAGGAATGAGTTCATCAGAGGAACAGCACATGTTAGATGTTTTGGAGAGAAGGTCGGAGAAGCCAGACTGAGATGGTTGGGTCATGTACAGAGGAGGGATAGTGAATATATTGGTAGACGGATGCTGGAATTGGAGCTGCCAGGCAGGAGGTCTCGAGGAAGACCAGAGAAGATTTATGGACGTAGTGAGAGAAGATATGAAGGCAGCTGGTGTGAAAAGAGGAGGATACAGAGATTAAGGTTAGATGGCGAAGGTTGATTCGCTGTGGCGACCCCTGAAGGGAAAAAGCCAAAAGGAAAAGACGAAGAACGAATGAATGAATGTTTCGTTCCAAGATGACAGTTTGTTGTATGAAAGAATTCCAGGTGCCGCTGGGCGAGAGGCAGGGGTTTGAATAGGCAACTAACCCCGTTTACGTCCTCCATGAGCCTGCTGAGGGTTTTCAGGACGGCGGGTGAAAGACGGAGAGAAACCGAGTCGGCCGTGGAAATGGAAACCACGGCCCTTCCCCCGTCCACCCCAATTTACAGGTCGCAGTATTTGGCGAACCGTCCTGATCCAGGCCGGTTCAGGAGGGTCTGAACGCAAAGTAGCGAAGCAGTTTGACCTCTTTAAATAAAGCAGAAGTGTGTGTGTGTGTGTGTGTGTGTGTGTGTTTATGTGTGTGTGTGTATGTGTATATGTATGTGGATATGTGTGTGTGTGTTCAGATTGTAGGTCAGATCTTCATTCAAAATAGATGAGTCTTGCTTTTTATTGTTTCTCTTCATTCCTTCGGTCGCTTTGTTTCTCCATCACCTCTCCTTCCTCTCTTGTACTCTCTCCTCATCCTTTGCTTTCTTTTCTTCTGATCTCCATTTATCTGCTTTTTTTCCCTCCCAAGCCGTCCTCTCTTCCTCTTTCCATCGTTTTCCCCGCCCTTCTCTTCTTCTCTCCACCGTCATCCCCTCCGCTGTATTCCATCATTTCACTATTTACTCCTTTTTTTTCCTCCACCTCTTCTTTCTCCTTCTGTCCATCTTTTCTTTTCCGTCCTACGGCCGTTTCTTTTAAGCTCCCTCTCTTCCTCCTCTACTTTTTGTCCAGCTCCATTTCTCCCTTCATCTTATAATTTTTCAAACTTCATCCTCATCTCTTTTTCTTCTCCCCCCCTTTGTTTTCCTTTCCTCCCTCCATCTCTTCCCTCCTCCTCCTCCTTTCATCTAATCCATTGTTTTCTTACTCTGATCTGTCTGTTGGTTCAAGTGTTCACACCAGGTCGTCTGTCTGTGTGTGTGTGTGTGTGTGTGTTTGTGTGTCTTGTTACCGTGGCAACGTCCAACATGTTTAATGTCGATCTTCAGCTGTTTGAGACAGGACGCCTCACGGACGTGGCACGGTGTGTCGTACGTGACGCCGTCGTTGCCGCACACAGGGTTGTCGTTGTGGCCATTACACACTATGTTACACATGCAGCTGGATAAACAAACACACACACACACACACACACACACACACACACACACACCAACTGGTTTAAGACTTTTTAAAGCAAGATTTATCACATTTCAAGTTCAGAAATGAAGACATTAACGTGAAAGTTAGTTTGTGTGTGTGTGTGTGTGTGTGTGTGTACTAACAGCGTGTCCTCAGAGTCTTCATCGCACTCAGCGCCAAATTTGCAGTTCCCACATTTGGAGGCCTTTTTGCCGCGTCCGGAGCCTTCGTCATCTGCGGAGAGAGGAGGCGCTGCGTCACCATCAATTCAATTTGATCACGAGTCGATAATTTTGGAAGTGTCTCAATCTTAAATCAAAAACAAACTAACAAAAAAAAAAAAAAAAAAAGGAAAAAATTTTACCTCCGTCTCCAGATCCCGAAGCTCCGTCTGAAAGAAACAAGAGTCATTGTTTGTTTTTTTCCCCACATCCTCTCATTGATAACAGATTGCTTGTCTTTCGTGTAAATATTCCGCCGCTCATCCATCGGTTGCAATCAGTTGACCTTTGACCCGCTTCATGCTAGTACAAACATTAGCATCAGACTCGGGTCACGGTCCGCCACCGCCAGGATTTGTTTTTACAAATTAACCTCCTCACAACGGGGAGGCAGATTCCACTCCAGTTGGAATCGAGCCGGAGATCGTCTTGGTGCTCGGCTAGCGTAAGCGCTAACCGCTCATAAATATTGTCACAAACAGTGCGACTGAACATCCATTGCCATGGCAACGAAGAATGTATCCCACTCCCTTTCCTGACAAGTGTGACGGTTCTGCTGTACAATGTTTACCGTCACGCCGTTCCAAGTATTAGGCCGATCCCTTTTGCAGGCGGGTTGAAGGTTTTGGGTGGAACATCGCGGACGAGAGACCCTAAAATGTTCCCGCTCTGACGTCTCATCCCTGAGCGAAGGAGGAAGCACGGCGAGGGCTTCTTTAGAAACCTCAACAAACCTTTTCTGTTTCTATCATCGGTTAAAATAAAAAAAAAAGAGCTGAAAATCGCACTGAAATTTCACAAAGGGGGCAGGGTGTGTGTGTGTGTTTGTGTGACGCGAGGCGTGCCGAGCGGCGTGTTACCATGGTCACAGGGTCCCTCTGACACGATGCTGATGGCTCTCTGCTTCTTGCAGGCGGCTCTCCGGAGGAAGCACTCGTTCTGGTACATGTCTCCGTTGGAGCCGCACACGGGGACGTACTTCTTATGGCACTGGATCACACACACACACACACACGTAACACACACATGCCAATGAATAACTTTATTTTAGCAAACATACTGTAGCTGCAGGATGGGTTGGGGTGTGATCCCCGTCATGAGGGCGATGAGCTGCATCGAAGCAAACGCACCCGGCACGTAAATGTTGATGACATTAAACCGAAACCCTACATTGAATTTGGGTTCCAGAGCATAAAAATATTTCATTTTCATTATAGGACGGCTTACAACTCCTTCATTTAAAGAGCTTAAATCCGTTTTAAGAAGTAGCTGTTAGGCTCAAAGGAGCCGCCGCGGAGCGCGACGTCACGATCAAATATCCACGTTCACACAACGCTGTGGCTGCTTCAGGACCATGGTGAGTGTGAAGGCATAGACTGGAGATAGAAAACTGCCAAAAACAAATATCGTAATTTCCCAACTACAGAGCGCACCTGAATATTTTTCAGCACTGGCTGAAAAAAATCTAAATAAAAATGTGTACATATGTAGGCTGCACTTGTATATAAACCGCAGGTTTCCACGTTGTAGCAAAGAAAGATGTTGTGTTTTTTTTCAACTTTTAAATAAATACATCCACAGATACGGAGTAGAAATACTTTTTTTTCTGATCAGTGCCTGTAACAAGGCTGATGAAAAAGATTAATAACAAATAACACAAGGAAATGTTCTATTTTCTACCCCTGCTTTGTCCTAGTCCGGCTGATCGCTACCTTCCTCTTCTTCCTGCGCACTAAAACCGTTCAAGTTGTCTTCTTCAGTGTCGGATTGAACAGCCACAAAATTTCACGGTCATTTCATTGGTCCGATGTGACGAGGCTCAATGTTTTGGTGGCGTGAAGCTTGTGAGCCCCAAAAAAAAATCCATAAATTAGCCGCATCATGGTTTAAGCCGCAGTGTTCAAAGCATATAAAAAAGAAGTGACTTATAGTTTGGAAATTACAGGACTGCAGGTCCAGAATGATGATGTGTGTGTGTGTGTGTGTGTGAGACAGTGACTCACATGGAACTGACAAACACACTTGATGTCGGCTCCGTTCTCGCGGCAGGTCCCTCCGAAGCGGCACGTGCCGGCGTCACACACGCGCAGATCGCTCTTCTTCTCCGACATGTCTGCAAGCAGAGAAAAGCGTGACGTCTTCAATGCGCACGTGCACGTGCGTGAGAGTGAGTGAGCTTGAATGGACGCTTTTATCTCCTACTATCAGTCAATCCATCAAACCAATTAATAGCTTTTGACTGCTTGTTTTCAGAGGCAGCGGCAAAGGCCTCACACACACACACACACTCACACACACACACACACACACACACACACACACACACACACACACACACACACACACACACACACACTTGGGCCTGAACGCTGGCATGAGTCCCAGACTGACACGGCTGAAGAATCATCGGATGATTAACCGGGAAACGGGACGTTGAATACATCACGGAGGTATGAAAACAACAATTGAGAATTAATGGGGAAACATTTAGGTAGAAATTACTTGAAAATTAGAATCCCGCGCACACACCCGCGCGCACACACCCCGACCCCCGAGTTTGTTTTTTAGCGGGTCGGTGGTTTCAGGTGGCAGCAGATTGGCTAGCGGCGTCTCCTATCAGCCAATTACAGGCGGTAATTACAGGGGTCACGACCCCGGCTTGCCCTGTAATTAGCGAGTGCCTTAACGTGCCGTAGCTGGAGAACTGAAAGAACCCGGAGTTGCACCAAATCGCGGGCTAAATCTTGAGTTTCAGTAACTGTGGCGACGTCAAAAAAAGGGATTCAAAGAAAAGAAATCTAGTTTGTTAAGACTGTTGTTTTGTTGTTGCCTCCAAATTCCTCCAAATGCTCCATGAAGGGAAAAACAAGCCAGAAATGTTAATGCTAGTGCTAGCCGTTAGCCTAGCCTCAATGTTAGCAAAGGAGTAATGCATAAATTAGCATCTCTGAGAGCGTTCCAGGCTGCCGGGGTCTCTGGTTGAACGCTGCCGCCGGCGCAAAATGCGGAAATCAAAAATAAATAATTATAAAGCGCCGGGACCAAAACCAATCAGCCCGTTTAAAACCAGACGTTTCCATTAGCTGAATCTGAGCTCGTTTCAAAATCATTACGTTTCCCCCGCCGTCTTGCTGACGCCGCGATTTTAAAGGTCCCAGTCGATCGAGCCCGGAGAGCTCGTCAGTAAATCAACGGGATGAAACACGATGCGGCCGGTACAGGAGACGATGCGCTGCGAGCGCCGGCCCTCGGGGGCCCAGAGGACGCGCCTCGCCTCTGGATTCCAGGTCACCGACTCCGAACTCCGACGGAGGGCGGCCTCCCGGAGGAGCGTCGCCGTTGAGAATGCTGGTGGAAAAGAGCTTTCATAAAGGGGGGGGCATACGAGACACAAAGACACACCGCTGGCGCATAAAGTAATTCCGACTTAAAACGAAACCTTGCACGGTGTATTTTTCAAGTTAGCCTAACAGGGTTAGCCGCTATCTTAATATGACTGCATACGCTAAGCTAGGCCGCGGTTTCCCGTTGCCAGTTCGGAAAGGGTCCGAGCCCGTCACGATCGCGCGTGATCGTAAAAACCCATCGATTCCCTTTCATTCCGATTTTGCCCTCCTGATCCTGAAAACATTTCTGTTAGTTTTCCCTCGCGGCCCCTTCGATCGGACACCGTGTCTATTTCTATTTCGTACTATATTAGCAACATTCTTATAGATTTATGAGGCATTTTGTTAGTGCATCCTTTTTCTTTTTTGAAATATAAATATTAATTAACAATACAAACTCATTCACGCCCCCAGGACATTGTTCCATGAAAGCGTCAAACTCCCGACTTTGACAACAACAAGCATTTTTCATCTCAAGCTCTGCAATTTGAGAGTTCCTGCTCTGGAGTTTGATGTTGGGTACAAACACACACACGCGCACACACATACACACACTCATTTGGCCTCGCCCTGGATCAGCACCCTGTAATTAACCCTAAAATAGAGCCCAGCTAAAGTGTGGGGTGACCACACACACACACACACATACACACACACATGCTGCAGAATGGAAGGTCTTGAACTGACACACATACAACATGGCTGCTGCTGCTCTTCTTGCTCATACCTCCCCATCATCCTCATCACCTACGATCACCGGTTCCGTTGTCATGGATACCAAGCCAACATCGAACCCACGCCGGAGAAAAAACAAAACCAACCCAGAAACATCTGCATCATCTCATCGTCATGGGAACACACACTTGCACATACATAGAGGATGACGTTTTTTTGGAGCTCGGAGAGGAGGAAGGTCGACGGCGACCTCTGACCCCTGCGGGCCTGGGGCTCACCTGGGCAGTCGGCCTTCCCGGGCCCGCAGTCCACGCCGCCGCCGCCGCCGCCACGGGTGAAAGAGCTCAGCGCTGCGGGCAGAACCAGCAGAACCAGCAGACAGCAGAACCTGCACGCCGGAGCCATGATGGAGGAAGAAGGGTGGCGGAGGTGAAGACACTGAGAGGTGACGGATGAATGGAGGTTAAAGGAAGACCGATGGAGATCGAGGGGGAAGGTGGTGGGAGGAGGGACAAATGTCTTTTCTGGAGTCTCCTCTTAGAATAAAATTCCAAAAAAAAAATCCAAAAGGAGGAGCAGGGGGGGGGGGGAAGGTAGATCCAGTGTCCCGCGTTCCTCCGCGTGGTCCGCCGCTCCTCTCACCCGCCGCGGGAGGTCTGGAAGACGGGAGGAAACCGACGGGAGCGCCGGCGGAAGGCAGCGGAGCCCGGGATAACAAAGCCGAGCAGGGCCCGGGGCTGCACACACACACGCACACACACACACACACACACACAGATCCCCTTTACACTCCCACCCCCTCCTCCAGCACCGCCGCCGCCGCCTCTCCTCACAGTCCGGCCGGAGCCTCCATCCCCCAGCCCGGCTGCCTCGCACTGGAACCGCCGCGGAGAAGCGCGCCGCACCGCGGAGAGACGGGATCCGGCCGGAGGCTCGCAGCGGCTCCCGGCAACATCCGAGCCGGAGCGGAACGCGTGTTTGGCGGCGAGGATGCACGGAGGCGGTCGCTGTGAGGGCGGATCGGAGCGGGACTTCTGCTTCTGCTGGTTCTTCTTCTTCGCCTTTTTTTTTTTTTTTTTTTTTTTTGTCCTCCGGAGTCACATCAACAAAGGCCCGCTCACGTGACCTGAGATAGGCCCCGCCCCCGCCGGTGACGTCACAACGACGCTCAATATCTGTTCCAGGTGATTTCACTCTTTTTTTTTAATCTTTTTTTTTTTTTACATTTAATTTTTATTTACGCGCTTTGATGGAAAATTTTCAAATGATCGTCGGTCATACATGTATTTCATCAATACATGTATTGATTTATTAGTTGGAGAGTTAAAACTTCCCGTTGATAAATCGTGAACAATTCTTCCTTGTATTTTTCAGTAATGCATGATATGTGTAATTTATCTGTCTATTTATATTTATTTTTATTCTGTACATACTGCAATCCAGGAGATGTCATGGCAAAAATGTCACTGTGCTTGCACAATGACAATTAAAAATCTTGATTCTTGATTCTTTAGGGTATTTCTTTCTCATCCGTTAATGTTTTGTGAGAGATTAATTTCATGGTCTTTCTTACATTTTTTTCATTTCTCCGCAGGGTTGGCTTATTGACTTAAATGTGGTCAGAACATATTTTCAAATTGTACATTTAATTTTTATTCTAATCTAAAAGATTATATTTTATATTTTTACACTTCAGAGTTTATTTATTGTATTTATTTTTTAATATGCATTCAGAGGTTGACTTGTGGGATCAGTGTAGTACATCTCATCTCACTATCATCATCATCATCTTATTGAAGGTCTGATTATCTTAATTATTTTATCTTCTTGATTTTTTCCATTGTATGATTAAAGTTAAAATGGAAAAGGCTGCTTTATTTTTATTTCCCCTGGTGATTTTTTTTTTTTTTTGTAATGTTGTGATAGTGTCTTTGCAGAAAAGCATCAACTCCCATGTTTGCAAATGTAAAAACACAAAAGCTTGGCTTCACTTTATAAATCTGTGAAAAACATGAAATTACAGTGAAATTGGAAAATAGCATCAGAAATCCAAGCTCATCGCCTGGAACTGAGCCTGGAACATATTCCACATATTTATCTTAAATTTATCATTGTATTCTGAAATAGTAAAGCCATTTTTTATGTTAATACAATTATTATTACAATTATTGTTATGATTAGCATTAATTAATTCCGTAATTGTCAATATTGTAATTGTTGTTATGGTAGTGTTGTTGCTATCATTATTATTAGCATTATTGTGTAAAGGGAACCCGGCGTGGGAGGATAAATTGGCATAAATATGCTAGAATATGTTGCTAAAAAACAGGATATTTATTTCTTTCAAATTCAACTTATAATTTATTTCAACCCAGTTTTTTCCAACCTTTTTTTTAACCACGGCACATATTTTACATTCGAAAAATCACACGGCACACCACCAAATAATTATGTCAAAAACATTTTTAATGAAATAGAATGAAACAGTAGTTTTGTTGCTGAGCAATGACAATTCATTTATAATTTTTTTGTACTTTTGCACTTTGTGTCTTAGAGAATGTGTGAACAAAAGGCAGCATTGGCAAAAAGTTGACTTTGGCTTTAACTTTCGACTTCTACAATGATTTTTGCAGACAGGTTGTATTAATGTCTCTGCCACAGCGTGCGGCTGTTTGGATTTAGCAATGAGTTCAGCAACTTTATAGGTCGCTTTCAGAGCTTTCTCACTCGTCTTGCAGGTTTTCCTCAACAACGCTGCCTGTTTCTCAGTCTGTTTATGCAAATGAACAAAATAGTCTGTCTTCTTATCTAGAAGTGAAGGTTGTTTAGTTGGGCGATGGCGTTGAAGTTCGCCCGGAGCCGTGGCACCGTTGAACAGCTCTTCCACACATGTGGGGCGTAATGGAGGCGGTTCGGTTCAATCGGGTGAGTGGGCATTTTCCTTTATTAATTCATTTATTTACTTTAAAAAAAGGAACATATTCCTGATTGATTTTTTTTTAAATTATTTTATTAAAATAATAATAATTGGAGAGGGTTCTATATTTTTAGTTTGTTTTGTTTTATTTTACTAGCGCTATGCATGCTGGGTTGATGACGTAAACAGGTTGCATTGCATTGCATCAATAAACCTAATAATGTTGTTGAAGGTCTGTTTGTCTTTATTAAGAAATTTATTTACTTTAAAAAAAGGAACATTCCTCATTGATTTTTTATTATTTTATTAAAGTTAAACTAGAAGAGGTTGCTATATTTTTATTTCCTCTGGTGACTTTCTTTTGTTTTTGCTAGTGCTCTGCATGCTGGGTTGGTGACGTCAACAGGTTGCATTGATTTTTCACTATATGGAAAACGGTGACGTTGCCACGTCGAGCCGCTTTCAGGTGCAGTTTTCCGTCCGAAGGACATAAAGGCACCACTGTATATATTGCTTTTTCTTACCTCTACACTTTGTATAAACAATTATAGTGTGTTGCTTATGAAATCCACAAATTGGCTCTCCATATTTTGCCTACCTGGGGTTGAAGGTCTCAACAAAAAGCTGAAGTTTTGGCGGGCATACTGGCTTCCGCGAGGGTGACGTTTATTTTGAGCGTCAAAAAATAATAAATAGAATTTTATCTTAATATTCCAAGATCTCAATAATCTTCCAATTTAGAACTAAATAAAAAAAAGGGTCTAGAACATTACATTTACATTTACATTACAGTCATTTGGCAGACGCTTTTCTCCAAAGTGACTTACAAAAAGTGCAATTCAGACAAAAAGTGCCTCTTCGCATCTTTGTTTGTCTACATTTTGAAGCTCATTTTTACTTCTGTCTTCAGTGTATCCACCTCGCTCACGTCTCTCAGCTCCAAATGGGAAGAGTTGCACAGATTACAACCGTTTTTGCTAAAATGAACGGAACCGAGTCCAGATCAACCTTATAACATCACTACCCAGATAACATTGTGACGTAAATGACAGTGGCGGTTTAACACAAGAGTTTTGTTATAGTTTTTATGCAGCTGTAACAATGGCGGCCTACGAGTAAAAAGTTTTTTTTTCAATTTTACACAAACTAGGATATGCATTTTTTATGCAGCCGGTACAAATATTGATCAAATAGGACAATTCTATCTTGCTAAATCCCCTAAATCCCAGTGCAGTTGCATGTGTGTAGAAAGTAGGTTCAACGCACAGGTGTGTTTGAAATGACACAATAAACCGCTAGATGGAGACAAACACCTGAATAAACGACGCTGTGCTTTAGTCAAAGAGATGACAAAAAATAATTAGATTATGGTCTGTGTGAAGGGGATTGTTGCTCGTTCTGGATCTAAATAAAAATAAAAATTACATTTTTTCTTTACATTCTGCGCTGCTCCTCAAAAGTCATTTTGGGAAAAAAGAGTTTATGAAAAATCACGTAGACCAGGGCTGTCAAAACTATTTTTGGTCCGAGGGCCACTTACGACTTATTTTGATGTTAAGGGGGCCGGACCAGTAAAATCATTATTCAGAATTAAAACCAAGTCCCAATTTTTCCTTTGTTTGAGTGTAAAGGAGGTTAACAGGTGAATTATAAAAATCTTTATAGGTCATGAACTGTTCCTCTAAAAAATACATGATAAATTAATGTTAAAAATGACTATTTAAAAAGAATTGATGAAATTACACCCTAAAAATATTGTTGAGTTAAAAGAGAAAATCTTGTCACTGTGAGAAATTTGCCACTAGAATTGTTAGAAAATTGATTGTTAGCATGTATAATCGGAGGTATCATGTTTACAAGGCTAATGGTGGCTATTCTGGTTATTAAATAAATTTTTTTAATTTTGCCGTTTTTTTTTTTTTGCTGTCGTTTTTGGGATTTTTTTTTTATAGAAACAAGAAAAGAAAATATTATTTTAACCATGTCACTAGACTTTTTTTTCCATCCAAAAATCATTTTCCTTTCAAATGTTGAAGCAAAAAATATATTGCAGTTACTTTTCCATTTTTTCCTTGCCCGTTTTTTTTTTGGCTGCACAAACACAAAGATTTGATCTCAGGCAGGGGGCCGCAAAATGTTGTTCCGAGGGCCGCGAGTCTGAGACTCCTAATGCAGAATTTAATTTCCCACTTTTATTTTTTCAATACAACACCAAACGGTTTGGAGAACTCCTGATGAAAAAAAACTTTTTTTTTCTATTTTTGAGAAATATATCAATTGAAGGAATCCTTCGTTCTGCTCGTATTAAAAAATGTGAATTGGACAGGATGGAAGCGTTTTCTTGCTTTTAGAGACCTGTTTTGTCATGAATTCTCTCCGGGTGGATCAAGGATTTCCTCACCTTCCAGGTCGCGCTCTCACTACGTTCAAGCATTCCTCTTTCTCTCGCCTGCAGGTTTGTGGCGGCCGACCGCTGATTTGGGGGTCGAGAGGCAGGGTTTGAGCCGGAAGGGTCACCTGTCAATCAAAGGGTCAACAGGCAGACTCTCATTGACAGCTGAAGAGTCTGGATTAGAAAAAAAAAGGAACAAAAATTAAACAAATGATTGTAAAAAAAAGAAAAGAAATCAAAGAGCTTCAATTGAGTTTAGTGAGATTATTATATTATATTATATTATATTATATTATATTATATTATATTACATTACATTACATTATATTATATTATATTATTTAAAAACACATTAAATACACTCTATTCCAGTTTTTTCGAATAGTTAAATCAAATGCATCCATAAATGAACGTCAATATACACATATGATTTAAACATGAAATAAAGAAGAGCAGTAATTAATGTAAAACTCGCCAAACTTCACCTCGATTGTAAAGGTGTCAACCGTAATTGTAGCTTATTTTCTCAACTCATTTGAGAGATGAAGAAATACACATGTTTCATATCTACAATAAGGAGTTAAAATGCAAACTACTGTTCATAATTCAGTTTTATATCTATGATGTATGTTATGTCTAAATAAGTTAAGTGCTTTACATGCTTTCATTTCTATTTCTAATGATTCCATAGATCCACCAATTTAAATGATATCCATATATATATGTATATATGCACATTATACACACACTCACACACATATATACATGTACATACATACATGTATATGTAAATTTCTAAAAATATATACATATATATATAAATGACTTGTGCAATATATATGTATTTATAAATCATAATTTTTTGTCAAACAATCCCATTGGCAAGTAAAGATAATGATGTAAATATATATATATATATATATATATATATATATATATATATAATATTATATATGCATAAATATAACGTGTGTGTGTGTGTGTGTGTGTGTGTGTGTGTGTGTGTGTGTGTGTGTGTATTTATTTACTAGCTCGAATCTAAAACAACAGTGGAGCACTACAAGCACATTACTAATTCATGATTTAGCAGTTTTCAAGTCCACTGGGTCGTTGGATTTTTACGTCAGTAAGTTTGGTGAAAATCTTGATGACTGAATTAAAAAGAAAAGAAAAAGAAAATTAATGCATTAGAATATTAGTCCCGGATCAGATTTTAGGTGTTTTCATCTCATCTTTTTGGTAATTAGCTCAACTATATTAGCTTGATATCGTCCCTGTCATTCATTTTTATGTAATAACATGATAATATAGCATAATAACGATAATTCGCCATTTTCAAACAAATCTCAAAGAACAAACAGGCTACATTACAAAGCAGACACGCAGAAAAATACTTTCAAATAATCACCTGTGCGTTTCTACTCGGGATTAAGAGAATGAAAGAATGAAGAGGAGCGGATTTATGGGCCTGCCGGCGGCGAAGCCGAGCAGAAAGCAAGGCGAGAATTGATATCATTTATGATTCACATGAGGAGCAGCAGCTTCTCCGACGGACGTCCGCCTCGGGATGTTTGCCCCCGACTGGCGGCGAGTATTGATCCCACACACACCCAGCGCAGGATGATGGTCTAATCCGTCTGGGCTCATTAGCCGACTCCCTCCTTCTTCTAATCTCCGGCGTTCCTCCCCTTCCTCCTCCTCCTCCTTCTCTTCTTCTTCTTCTTCCCCTCAGATAGATCAACTTTGCAGTCGGCGTCCATTTTTCTTTTATTTCTTAATCATTATTTCCCATGGATTCTTTTCCGAGCAGACGCAGGAGGAGGATGGGAGGGCCGAAGAAGAGGAGGTCAAGTTCTGTCATCTCTCCAATCGTATTGGCTTTCTTTATTTTATTTTTTATCCCTCCTTCTTTTATTCTTACTCACACACACACATACACACACACACACATACACACACACACACACCCACGCATCAATTTCCACTGAAAGCCCTCAGTCGATTTAGCTGATTCCACCTGCAAACATAGGAAGCTCATTAAGCCGCAGAAAATAGGAACAAACACTCGTCTCTCTGTGGGAGGGGAGGGTAAACAAGCATTTAAAATGTTATAAATTAGGCAGACGAGGAAAATAATGGTTCCAAGTTTTCCAGAGAATAGCTTTGGATAATCATGTTTATTTTTCGTGTCCTCTTTTTGCTGTTTGTCTGTTAAAAGTCAGTTTAACCATCATGTTTCACTTCCCCGTGGCCACCATATTGACAACCTAAAAACAAAAAGAACAGGGTTAAAGAATCCCTTAATATGTATTTTTTTTAGCGGGTTATCAATAATCAGTGCCGGACCTCCGATTTTTTGGGAGCCGGGGGCGAAAACTCTATGCGGCCCCCCCGGCGCTGCATCATCGCACAGTTCATTTTAACCTTAACTGTTTTACCTTGTAAATGTTTTCTTTTCACTATGAGCAACTCTCAAGGTGTCATTAGACCTTTACTAGTAATAAACATGAGATGCGGCGTTGTTTTTTTTTTTTTTTCACGGCCCATTACCAAAGCGCTTCTGTTGAACTCGCCCGTTTGTTTTCGTCAAACACGGGAACCACCGAAAAGCTAGTCCCGTAATAACCTTTTAATTGCCGCGGGAGCCGCCCCGGGAGCCGCCGTGATGTCACCGCCTCCCAAGTTGCTCATTGGTGGAGCCCCCACCCACCCCACACACACACACACACACACACACAAACACTTTTTTTTTTTTTTTTTTGGCATCGAGGAGCGCGTGAAAGGACGATTGTTGTAACGTGTCGAAGGCGACGTGCCGAGACACCGCTGCAGCCGGACTGAAGTATGACTCTGGACTTTGTGTGTGTAATCGCTCGCATTAAGCGTGTGTGTGTGTGTGTGTGTGTGAGAGAGAGGTTGCAATCCAATCAGTGCCATTTAGACAACTTTTATAACCTCTTATTATGCTAGTAAATGTATGTAATTATAATTTGATGTAATAAATATGATGACAATGAATATCAACTTCAAACGCAGTAGAAAAAGTTCACCGGTGTTTGTGTTGTGAATCAGCATTTTTTGAGAAAGATTAAGGATGGGGTGTGAGTAATATCCGTTGAACTCTGACTAAGATTCAATCGGAAGTCAGAAGTCGATGACATTCGAACCCGATGAAGTCGAAGGCCACCCACGCCCGCAGCCCAGGATGGCGGCGCTCACCTTTTAAGGGTTTATCCCCGTCCCGACTTACAGCCGGGGGCATCGAATCGGCCAAACGTCCGATATTTCACCAAAAGTGAAGCGATTGGGCCGCCTCTGGAGCACGAGCCCGACGCTCAGCGACGCCTCAAGGTCACCCCAGGGTCGAGGCCCGAAAAAAGCGGATCTCAGAATCAGAATCAGAAGAGTCCATCGATCCTCGAGGGGAAATTGCTTTTTGTCAGAAGCAGAAAATAAAACAAAAAGAACAGTAAAGATCAAAATAAATAAAAAAAATTGAAATTAAAGTATGTAAAAATATCTTTAACTTATATACATGTGTATACATGTGTATGATTACATGTAGTAATTATGTGTATAGGTAGGGGTTGTTGTATTGTAAAATATCTATTGCACAGAGACCAACGAAATTGCACATATGGAGAACTTTTGAACGTGATGACCTGGGCGGCACGTCGTGGAGCGGGTCGGTCACAGCGTCCAGGATGACCTTCACCTTAGATGTCAATCGACGCAACGCAGAGGTTCCGATGTTTGGACAGGCCGCTTCTGTGCAAGTAGCATCCGATGACTAAACCCTTCCATGATCGCGGAGGAAACCGATGAGGAGTCACCGGGTCGGTCGGCTCGGTTAGTCTACAGTGAACAGCCGATGGTGAAAAGCGAAACTCCTTATAACAGACACTCCCTTTCTGTTGGCATAGCAACGCAGTTGCCACACACACACCTGCTACTTTGTCCGATTCCTGCCTCTTCACGTCTTTGTTTGTCTTCATTTAGAAGCTCATTTGGACTGTTTCGGCGTCCTCCTCCACGCTCGCGTCTCTCAGGTCTGAGGGGAAAGGGTTGCGCACTTAACGGTTTTTGCAGCGCGCGCTAAAATGAAGGGAACCGAACCCGGGTCGACCTCGTGATGTCACGACCCAGACGGCGTTGTGACGAAAACGACAATGGCGGTTTGATACAAACTAAGACGTGGTGAGAGATTTTGTTATCGGTTTGTGCAGCTGGTACATCCATCCATCCATCCATCCATCCGTCGTCCGACTTTACACACAAACAATCATTCACTTACTCATTCGGGGCATTTTTACCAATTTTTTCCAATTAATCTGCTACGTTTTGTGGGAGGAAAGCGGAGAACCAGGAGGAAAACCCACGGAGACACAGGAGAACATGCAAACTCCACACAGAAAAGGTCTTTCGTGCTGTGAGGCCCGTCGCTGGTCCGAATATTGATCAAATAGGACAATAACTATTGCATGTAACTCCACTATACGTGATGTGGACATTTGGATGTTTGTGCTTCGAGTTGAAACAGCCCCACATAAAGGAAGCGTCGCTATTGGTTAGAATGAGATCACATAGTTACGTTTCTGATTTCATCCAAATCCGATCAGCATCCGCCGGCGTCGCCTCACCTGTGGCCATTTCTGCCCGGCGACGGCCTGTCGGCTTCCGTTAGGGACAGGTGAGCGACGAAAATCCATTAAGCGGTCCGTAAATGTATCGTGGCGGGAAAAAAACAAAATCAGCATCGGTG
>NC_141291.1:5355000-5365000 GCF_037954325.1 Fistularia commersonii | reverse complement strand
CCCCACGAACAGCGAGTCATTCAGGGACGTCAGAGAGTTGAAAATACGATGCGGTTCTGGTGATGAACGCCCGTTTTTCTCCGAGCGATCAGGTTGTGTTTTGTTCCCCGGAGGCAGGAAATTCTGACGGACTTCACGCCGGAGTGGAAACAGCTGACCGCCTTTGTCTCCACGCCAATTGGATTACAGATGTTTAACGTGTTTGTGACCGTCCGCGTCCTCAATGCTCCGATTCTCTGCTGCTGGAATGTTTTGGAGAAGGTTTGTGGAGGTCCTGGAAGGCCAGCGGAAGGTTGCGGAGGGGTTTCTGTGGGCCCTTGAAGGGGGGGGGGGGTCTTAGTTTTTGGATTCATTGAAAAACCCAAGGAAGGAGAAATTGCAGCTTTAAAAGTATGATTATATTTTTCCTTATTTTATTATTCACTATTAAACACTAGTGGGGATGATTTATAGTATAGTATATAGTATTTTATATAGAAATGTATAGAATAAAAATATATATTTCAAGTCATAAAATGAAATGATCATTTTGATTTTTAAAAGAGAATCAGCAGCCGTAAATAAATATAAATACACTATTATTTATTTTTTTCTTGTCATACTTTAGTAATCCTTTGTGGGTATCTATTTGTATGATATATAAATATAAAATTAAATACATAAATATATATTTAAAGCTTAAAGATAAAACCACTTTATTTTTTTTGATTTGGATAATTTTCTTTAAAAAAAAAGTAATCTATGTTCCTCAGTTGAAAAAAATAAAATAAAAACATGTATGATTTATATGATATATAAGTATAAAATTAAATACATAAATATATATTTAAAGCTTAAAAATAAAACCACATTATTTTTTTTGATTTGGATAATTTTCTTAAAAAAAATAATCGAAGTTCCTCAGTTAAAAAAAATAAAATAAAAACATGTATGATTTTTTTTATAGAGATGTAAAATCATAATGATAATAATTATATATACCCAAATATATATATTACATCTTTGTATTTGTGATTATTCCTGGGTTTAGGATTGTTTGTCCCTCGACCATCATCTCCTCAAAGATCCTTGACAAGGTCAGAGGTCACTGAAGAGTCCAGAGATGCGCTTAAGGAAGCGTCCTCAACGTCCTGGGGGGAGGCAAGGTGCCGGGATCCAGATGTTTCTTGATCCGCTTCCATCTCCTCCAGGGAGGTCCTTGGAGATGTTCCGAGGGTCCTTTCGAAGGAATTTCCGTTGTTTTTGCGGAGGATGGAGCGCACGGACAGGAGGGGGAGCAGGTCCAGCACACTGGAAGAAGGCAGAGGAGGTCCTTGAGAAGGTCCTCGGGTCGATGATGGCGACCAGAAGAGCAGATTATCCTCAAGGAGTCTCGAAGAGGTTGTTGAACATGTCGCGGAACTTTGAGGATCATGCAAATGTCCTTGATGAGAACTTCCAAAGATCTCCAAATGTCCCTCGAGGAGAATTTGTGGAGCCTTGAAGCTTGAGGCGGCATTAGATTTTTAGGGTTCTTGAGCAGGTTGAGCATGTAATGCAGTAAGAGGAGGTGGTGGTGCAAGAGTGAAGAAGTTCAAGGAGTCCTTGAGAGAATTTTCACGAGGACATAGAGGTCCTTGGAGAAGATACGGGGTTCGTTTGAGAAATTCAAGGCCGTTGGATGAAAGAAACGGTTATCTGAGGAGTTTCGGGCGTCCGTGAACAAGCTGGAGGAGGGGGGAGTCCCCCACGGACTGTGAGGAACTACTTCAGAAAGAATGGGGGGGTTCCTGAGTGGCTTCTAGAGGCTCTCAAAAATGTTCCAGGGGCTTCAGACTCGAGATCATCCTGAAGTTTGAGAGGCCGGATGGATTTAAAACTGCCGGGTGTGAAACTCAGTGGCCCTCTAAGTATGGCAGCTGCGTGGATTTGATTTTTTTCGCGTGTGCGTGCGTCTGCGTGCTCACGAGAATGACCTCGGCGGTGTTTGGAAGCGGCTGAATGAAAGTGAAAACAAAGCAGAGGTTGCAACCATGGCGACGCCGTTAGCTCCCCCCAGTGAAACTGACAGACTGAAAAGAGTCGGAGACGTGAAGAAACTGGAGATTCCTGATTTTGTTCTTTTTTTTTTTCAAAACCACATTTAAATTAGCACCTCAATTATTCGCCAAGAAATTCCAAGGGCTGTCAATCACAAAACGAAATGATCTAATCCTGGCTAGGAATTCCAAATAAAAAATTGTGGAAGGTATCGTCTAAAATTAATTTGCTACATATACCACTTTTCAGGTGGGTGCTAGAACATTTGGGATTGCTGTGCAATTAGGTGCAGACCTGGTCCTGGTCCTGGTTCCTGGCAATCAGTGAGGGCTCAGAGGCCAGAGCTTTGAGCCTCACTGGTCGCTGGTTGTTGCTAATTTCCCTCGATCTCCTCAATTTGCTCCTTTCCCTCGGCGGTGTAAACCCGTGCACCTCACCGGGCTGTTCCCTCCCTCCTTGTTGTATGCTAGTGGCGTTTGTCTAGCCGCCGATGACCCGATCGGGCTCCCCTTGTCGTTGTATGCTAGCGTCTTGAGCCTAGCCGCCCACCCTTGACCCGGTTTCCTGTTCCGGCTCAGTGTTCCTGTTTCTGCCCAGCGTTCCTCTGCCTGTTCATGACCAGGTTCCTTCACTTGTTTATGTATGCTAGTGCCGTCCGCCTAGCTGCCTGGCCTCAACTGGGCCTTTCCGTCATCAGTGAGTGCTAGTGTCTTCCGTCTAGCCGCCCTTCCCCGTCTGGACCTCTGCCCCTCATCGTTGTATGCTTGCACCGTCTACCCAGCTGCTGGTCACCAACTAGGTCTCTCTCCCTATTATTGTATGTTAGCTCTTACCGTCTTACTGCCCATGACCCGACCAGGCTTCCCTCGTTGTTGTATGCTAGCACAGTTCTCACAGACACCCACATCCCAACCAGGTATCCCTCTTTGGTGTATGCTAGTGCTTTCCGCCTAGCCGCCCGTCCCCGACCGGGCCTATTCCTTGTCCCTGTATGCCAGCGCCTTCCGTCTGGCTGCTCTTCCTGACCGGGCCTCTCTCCCTCATCGGTGTATGCTAGTGCCTTTCCCCTAGCTTCCCGCCCCCGATCGGGCTTCCTGTTGCTGCCCAGCATTTCTGTTTCCTGTTCCTGCCCAGCATTCCCCTGACTGTTACTTCCCAGATTTCTTCCCTCATCGGTGTATGCTCGCGCCGTCCACCTAGCCGGGCCTCCCCCCATTGGTGATTGCTAGCGCCCTCTGCCTCGCTGCCTGTCCCCGACTGGGCCTCCCCCTTTGTTGCTATAGCCTTGCGCCTTCCGCCTAGTTGCCTATTCCTGCATCCCGCCTACTAGGACTGCCTGTATCCACCCTGCATCCCCTTACCCGGTCTGCGTGTACCTGTTCTTTGGTCCAAGTAAACTTGCTTTTTTGTCTTTCACTGTGAGGGAAACAAGTCTCACCAGTCGATTAAAATAATTTACGATGAGGCCGTGTATTGCATCCGCATTATCAAGGAGTGACACAACCTCTGAGTCGTCTGCAAACGTGATAATTTTCCTTTTTATGCTGACTCAGGCACTTGTTGGTGTACAAAATGGGGAGAGCCAATGGAAGAAGGAAGCACATTGGATAAAATACAGTTTACCCTCACCTTCTGTAGTCTGTCCGTTAAGAAGTTCACTAGCTAGCTTATAAGATCCTGGTCAAGGTTGAATGCGTCAATTAAGAGGTCCACTAGCTAGCTAACAAGACCCTTACCAAGTTTGGCTAGAATTAATGGTTTTGTACCGCTAGATAAATGACATGCAACCGTATACTGCCTCATATACACATCCTAAAGAAACATGCAACCTCTCATGCATACTTACAGCCAATTTTGCCTTGCATGTGTTTCAACTGTGGTAGGAACCCAGAGGAACATCATGCAGAACACGGAACCTGTCAGAATCGAACCCAGGACCCGCGACACGAACCGCAGCACCGCCTCGTCGGAAAATGTCCTTGTAATTTTGCTTATAATATGAAACTACTCACCGACTCCGGCCAATGATGGCATAGTTTATTGAGGGATGTTGGCTTAATAATGGCACAGTTTCTTGGTTTCTGTGCTGTTTGCTGTGGCGGCGCTGCCTCTGCAGGTGTAACCAGAGGCGGGCAGCGCTGGCAACAGCGACGGTGGCGGCTTGCTGTGCACCCTGGGGGATTTTCTCAGCTGGAATGCAGGGAATGCCAGTAATGGTGGTGAGAAAATGGTTAGCAGGATTATACAGGCTGTTTCGCTCGCCCGCCGCATGGACGGAAACATGCAGTCACCTGCCTCCGACCCGTCCGCCCCCCCCCCCCCCCGGAGGTCATTGGTCACGCAGAGCTCGATCTGCTGAGCGGACTCACGCCGGTTGTGGCTCTCAAGAAATATTGACCATCAGGTTTTTTATTTATTTAATTAAATCCCAAACTAAATAAAGTCCTGCATGGGGTTTTATTTTTTTATTTTTTATTTCATTTTTTTTGCCCCCCAAATAAGCATCACCTTAATAGAAAAAAAAAAAAAAAAAAAAGGGAAATTAAGAAGAATTATAAAAATAAACCCACTCAAATTCTGCCCCAACCAATGCCAGGTGGGTGGAATGGAAACCAGCTGGAAGCGGGAAAAAGAAATAAAGATAAAACTTTAAAATAACTCGAAGGCGTCTGCATGGAAACTATCCGGCCTTGAGATTCTCATGCATGTGTTGATTTATTTATTTATTTTCCTATCTTTTCCCTCGAGCTCTGAGAACGAGGCGGCTCGGCGCTGACATGCAGAGTCTCGCCTGCGTCGGTTTGAACTCCGACGCGTTTGTTTAGTTTTTTTTTTTTTTTTTTTTTTACATTCACTGCCTCATTTGTTGGTGTGTGTATGCGTGTGTGTGTGTGTGTGGAGGGCGGGGAGGGGTGGGTGGTGGGGGTTGAGTGTCCAGCTGATAGAAGAGAGAAAACGGCGGCGTTTTATTTGCGGGAGGCAGAGAGCGGGACAAAAGCTGGCAGGAGCCGCCCGACAAGCCTCGACTCATGTCAGGCGGAGGAACCGACAACACACAAAGGGTGGATGACAAAATAAACCTCATCATGCCGGAAACTTCTGCCACTGAAACTACTGTTTACACAGTTCGGAGCGCCTCACCTTCAACCCATCGCTCCCTCTGAAGGCTTTGGGTCTTCGGAGGCAATGTGGAGTTTTAGCTCGTAAAAAAATCTGCGTCTTTATTTTTTTATTTTTTTATTTTTTAAATTCAAGAGATAAATCTGACCGCGGTTGTTCATTCCGGATATTTTATTTGTTCTTTTTTTCCTTTGGGCTATTCCCCTTCTGGGGTCACCACAGCCAATCAGCTTCCTCCATCTAACCCTGCATCCTCTAACTTCCTGACCTCTTCACCTCCATCCATAAACCCCTCTCTGGTCTTCCTCCAGACCTCCTGCACTTGGGTCCGTCTCATTCACACACATTTATTCTGTCTTGCTGTTGCTATCCTTGATCCCTCTCCTTTCCATAGCAACCCTTCACCTCTCTTGAGTTGCCTCCACCTGCTCCCTGCTCTCGCCACAGATCACAATGTCATTTGTAAACATCACAATCTATGGGGATTCCTGTGTAACCTTATCTGACAGTCTGTCCATCACTACAGCAAACAAGACGGGGTTCAAAGTTGAGGCTTGACCCACCTCCAACTTCAGCTCAACGTCTATGTCACCATAGTAACCACTAGTCTCACAACTGTCATACATGTCTTGCACCACCCAGATATACCTTTCTGCCACACCAGACTTCCTGATCTAAGACCACAGTTTCCCCTTCCACATAATTCTCTTTCTAAATTTAGAAGTTTTTTTCAAATTTGAGTGTCACTTTTCAAGGTTTTATTTAAAATCATTTATTTTAATGTTTTTAAATCCTGGGTTTGTCAATCCATGATTTCAGTATCAAACCTCTAAACCTACATCTGTAAACCCGGGGATTTGGGTTTCAAATTCTGTAAATCCATATCATAGAGCGACAACCTAGAGGCCGTCCAGACAAGAATATGACATCATTCCCGATGATAATGATGTCTCTGGGGTCACCGTGTCTGAAACATGCCGAAACCCCTGATGTCTTTTATTTTGTCAATTCAAATGCTAACTTCAACTCCGGTTGTTAATTATGAATATTTTATTTGTCCTTCCTTTTCTTTGGCCTTTTCCCCTTCACAGCCAATCAGCTTCTTACATCTAACCCTATCCTCTGCAACCATCCATTAAAAATCTCCTCTCTGGTCTTCCTCAAGAGCTCTTGTCTGTTTGCTCCAACCTCAGCATCCTTCTACCCGGATCTTTACTATCCCTCCTCTGTCCATGTCCAAAATAGAGATAGACTTTAACTTCATAATATGTAACATGTGCCGTGCCTCTGATGGACACATTCCTGATGTTCTCCATCTTCCTCACTCCCAAAGGGAACCTCCACATCTTCATCTCTGTTGCCCCCAGCTCACGGTTGTCATACATGTCTTGCACCACCCTAGTATACTCATCTGGCACACCAGATTTCCTCATCCAATACCGCAGTTTCATTTCCCGTGAAAATCTGTTTCGTCATTCACAAGTTTCTCACTTTTCAAGGTTTTATTCAAAGTCATTTATCCATCCATCCATCCATCCATCCATCCATCCATCCATCCATCCATCCATCCATCCATCCATCCATCCATCCATCCATCCATCATCCATCCATCCATCCATCCATCCATCCATCCATCCATCCATCCATCCATCCATCCATCCATCCATCCATCCAATGTTTTTAAATCCCAAACCTTGGGATTTCCATAAATCCAGATAAAAGTGACAAACTCAAGGCCATCCAGAGAAGAGTATGACATCATTCCCAGTGAGATGATGTCTCTGATGATGTCACTCATTCGTGCAACTCTTATTCTACTCTCAAGGTCAGGGGAAGGGTGAAAGGGCGGGGTTTAACCTGGTGTGGGTAAACTGTCAATCACAGGGCCACATATAGACTTATCCAACCATTCATTTTTATTTCACACGGATCGATTTAGAGTTCAATGAACCAGCTGACGGTTTTATGCACAAGGAAGATGGAGAACCTGGAGAACCCAGGCAGGAGAACATGGAGAACCAGGGCCTGAGAACATGTTGGGAGTGTGTGTTCTCCACCCTGCTGAGTTTGTTTTCAACTGGACGACTTTCTCAGCTGGTCGAGACATTCTTCGTGTTTCTCTGTGTGTCTGTGTGTGTGTGCACTAACATGTGTATGGATGTCACACACACACACACACACACACACACACACACACACATAGAGACAAGGCCACTGTGTTCTTGCTCTTGTTATGGCGTCCTGGCGCCCGCCGCTTGTTCGTAACGCAGATAAAACCGGGCCGTCCGTGAAAGCGGTTTCATCAGAAACATCAATAAAAGCACTTAAACTCCGCGGCGACGGCGAGCCGCCGGTCGATTGGCTAATGAAAAGCCGTTAGTAGATGTTTGAGGCGGGTTGCGGCGCTTCAGGCAAGGTGACCCCCACACTGTTCCTCTGGTCTTTGGCTTTTTCTGTGTTTTCTACTTAGTCAATGTTTGGCTAGCTGCACAAGGAGGGGGGAGCAGCACTTAGTATGAGCAGCGTTTTCCATGATTTGCGGGGGATTAGCATTTACCTTGTTGGGGAAGCATGATCTGTAGAGGGAAGCTGCATAGAGAGTGACTCGCAGGGGGAGCAACACCAATCGCAATTTTCGAGGGGGAACAGCAATGACCACAACTGACCAGGGGAGCGGGATGTACCATGAATCACGGGGGGGGGGGACTGCAACTCACAAGGGGGGAGCAGCACATACCATTACTCTTAGGGGGGGAGCAGGACTCAGTCTGGTTTGCAGGGGGGAGCAGACTGACTGCAATGTCGGGAAAAGAGCCATTATCATGCAACAAAACAATTGAACACACACACACACACACACACACATCCGCACAAACAGTTGACATGACGAGCTGTGACTGTTTTCTGTTTATAAACTGGATCTGAAACCTCAAGATCAAGGGGGCGGAGCTAAAGCAAGCCCCGCCCCTTATGTTTTTTCCCCCGCCTCCTCGTCGTGTTCGGCACGGGTTTCTCAAGGTTGCGTTCCGTCGCAGCCGAGATTGATGATCCCCCCCGGCTGTCTCCTCCCGGGCAGCAGGGGGAGGGGCAGCCGGCTGTCCGTCAAGCGCAGGCTCCGCCCCCTGATCCCTGCAGGGCCCGAATCCATTAATACATGCAGGAAAGAAGATCCGACCGCAATAATACGAAAAACAAGACATCAAATTATAGTTTTAGAAAATGAAGTACAGGTAAGGGCATGAAGTAACATGTCTCCCAATCCAGATCTGGATTAATTCATTCCCCTTCATCTTGTTCACAGAATTATGATACCCTTAATCCCCCTTTTTACATTACATCACATTACATTTGGCAGACGCTTTTATCCAAAGCGACTTACAATAGAGGACATAAGGACTGCAAATAACACTTGCAAATACAAGATAACTTGTATCTTGTATTTATCACCTTTTCACCTTAAAGATGGTCTCCTTTTTTTGTGAAAAAAAATATAGTTCTAAGCAGGGAGTTTCTTCCCTAATTGAATGGGAAACAGGATTAAGAATTAGGAAGGAATTTAAGATATGAATTAAGATTACAATGACTCTTAATATTAGAAAGCAAATTGGGATTAAAATGAGGATCAAAATTAGGATTAGAATAAGGATTAAAACTAAGGATTCAAATTAGGGTTAGATTTAAGATTAATATTAGGAATGAAGTGATGATCAAAAATACGCCTAAAATTGGGATGAAAGTTAGGATGAAAATCAGGTCCACAATTAGGTTCACAATTAGGATTAGAATTGGAATCAAAATTATGATTGAAATTAAGATTCCAATTTGTCTGCTATTGAAATTAGGATCCAGATTTTAATTGGAATTGGGGTCAAAATCAGGATTAAAATCAGGATCAAAATCAGAATTGAAATTACGATCATAAATGCACTTGACATTTTAGAGCAAAATTAGAATTTAAATCCTGATGGAAAAAAGGCTTAAAATTTTGGATGAAATTTAGGATCAAAATTAGGTTCAACATTAGGATTTCAATTGCAATAAGAAAATTCAGATCAAATTAGGATTAAAGTTGAGATTTAAAGTCAAGATGAGACTTAACATTTCTAACAAAGTACAATCGAAATTACAATCAAAAATACTTAAAAATGAGAATCAAATTTGAGTTGACATTTTGACCGAAAATACGCTTAAAATTTGTATGAAAATAAGGATCATAATTAGGTTCAAAATTAGGCTTGGAATTGGATCAAAATTACTATTGAAATTTAGATGACAAGTTGCCTGCTATTCAAATTAGGTTAGCATTAGAATTAAGATCAAAACCAGGATTCAAAATAGGATTAAAATAAGGAGTTGAAATTTCAATTGAAAATATGCTTAAAATTTGTATGAAATTTAGGATCATAATAAATTCAAATTAGGATCGAAATTGAGATTTGAATTTGGTTTATAATCAAGATTAGTCTTACAGTTCAAATAAGCGGCAAAGTTAGGATTGAAATTTCCATCAAACTACGCTTACATTTGGATGAAATTTCAGATCAAAATTAGGTTCAAATTAGGATTAAAACTGAGATTAAAGTCAAGATGAGATTTACAGTTGACACTTGGGAAAAAAGTATGAAATTACAAAATTAAGATCAAAACCACTTAAAAATGAGAATCGAAATCAGAGTTGAAATTTCGATTGAAAATTAGCATTAGCATTAGGTTCAAAATTTGCGTTAAATATTCTAATCAGAATGAGGGTTGAAATTGAGATTAGAATAACAATTAGTATTCAGATCAAAATTAGGATTCAAATTAGGATTAAAATTGAGATTTAAAATCAAGATGAGACTTACAGTTGACATTTGGGAAA